>NC_068916.1:64489558-64707058 GCF_023091745.1 Budorcas taxicolor
AGAAGGAACAACAGACTGCAAATCAGTAGACCTGGGTTTGAGATCCAAAGTTTCTAAACATCATTCATTCACTCATGCATTCATTACATATTGAGTTCCTCCTCTGTAGCAGGCTCTGCCAATCTCTGGGAACACAAACATGAATAAAAGGAACGAGGCACTTGACTTCATGGACCTCAGTTCTAATGGGGTAAGACAGACAAAGAAAACACACACACTAAACAAATAAATATCTAAATATTATACATGTAATCATGGGATGATGATATTTACGGCCTGTCTTAGAGGCTAAGATGGGACAGAAAAATTTGAGGGAAAATTAGCTCTACAAAAAAATTGAGGGAAAATGCATTCAAGTCAGAGGAAACAGTTTGTGCAATGGTTCTGTGATAGGAAAAAGTTTAGTGGTAGAGTTTGAGGAACTGAGGGGCAACCAGGTAACTGGAATGTTTTTAGCAAAGGAGCTAGCAATAGATTACATTGGGAAGACAGAGATGGGACCAAACAAGGCAGAGCAAGGGACCATGGAGAGAAGTTCAGGTTTTATTTCGTGTGTATGAGAAGCCACTGAAAGGTTCTAAGCAGAAGCAGCACATGATGTAATCTCTGTTTTAAGAATCTGACTTCAGCCCAATTAATCAGTATCTCTGACTTCCTTTATTCTCCTAAAAATGGAGTAAAAAAAAACAAAAAACAATCAAAAAACTCCCATCACCGTGTCCTTCCAAGAGGTTGTTGAGGAATCATATATAATGTTCACCATAACACATGGCTCCAAGGAGAGTTGGATCAATGTTGAATTGATTTGAATTGTTCAATAACAATATGAATACACATTATAAGCCATAAAACATGACACACATATGTAAGGTTTTATCAACATCATCATTTTCCCAAAGCCCAGACTCCTTCACAAGAACAGATAAGATAATCAGCTACAAATGCCTTGAAAATCCCATCCGCATAAAAAGCACTTTACATTTCTGTTCACTTGCTTATTAGAGTCAAGATTTAGTTTCTTTATTCCACAGCACCAGCTTCTCTATTTTTGACCTGGGGCACATCAACTAGACTCAAGTTTGCTATTTAACCCTAAGAAATAAAAATATCCAGAGAGAATATGGTGGACAGGATTGGGATCCAGGTTAGCAAGTGTGTGCCTAGAACTGGGCAACTTCTCACCTCTCCTTCTGCAGCAGGTGGGAGCTTGTCCCCATCAGTCATAACTCCCCTGTGCAGGACTTGTGAAGAATAATACCGACAATGATGATAATAACAAATGATTAGTAATGCATATATATATATACACACGCGTGTGTATATATAGCCCTTTGCTTCTTTCCTCAAAGCATTTTTTTCTATCTATTGTTTTAATTTAGCTCACACTCACACACAGAGGCAGAGTGGGAGTGTTCTAATTGGGGAAAGGGCCATGAAGCACTTAAGCGGTGTGCCTCAAGGTCGTATGTGAGTGATGGAAGAGGTGAAACCAGGTCACAGAGTCCCTAAATCCTGGACCAGCACAGTGTCAAGACCCCTCAGCTCCCCTGGGAGGCTTAGGAGAGAAAACTGAGATCCTAAATAAATAGGAATTAGAGCACTGTGAGACTTTACAGAACCTCTGATCCTACAGTCTAGCCCTCTTCCCCAGTTCTGCACACAGAGAAACAGGAACTTGAGCAGGAGCACACATGCGCAAGTAATCTTCCTACCACCTGCTCAAGTACCTATTAAAGTTCCTGCCACCCTGCCTGTCAACCCCATATATAAGCTGGGGGCTGCAGTGGCTGGGGAAGACAAAAGAAATCCCAGCAGTCTGCAGTTTGCTGCATGGCCAAAGAGGGGATAGGACTGGGAACAGCTCTTCAGTAAGCTGAGAGTTTTTTATTTTTTTAATTTCCATCGGGATATAATTGCTTTACAATGTTATGTTAGTTTCTGCTGTACAGCAAAGTGAATTGGTTGTATGCGCTATTTGTAGAGACGTGGATGGACCTAGAGACTGTCACATGAAGACAGTTTTCTCTTTTAGATCCTAAGGAGGTCTCTGGGACCTTGGTGCTGACCTTGGGCCAGCCATGCATTTGCCCTAGGCCTCTCTTGCCCTCCTCTCTTGCTTTGAGAAAAATAGCAAGGGGCTATATACACACACACACACATGTGTGTGTGTGTGTGTGTGTGTGTGTGTGTGTGTTACTAATCATTTGTTACTATCATCATTGTCAGGGGTTCAGACAAAGTGAATCTTTGAGTTCTCTCCAACATTAGCATTACTTGATTCCACCATGTATGCACTGGATAGGATATATTTGGCCATTTTGATTATACATTGAGTCCTTTGTAATGTAAAAGTCTCCTATATTTTGGCTCATGGAATGCACGATGTTTCCTTAGTTTCAGATATGGACATCCTCTACAGAAAAAGACAAATTTTCTATGATTTTCCTGGAACCACTTCCTTCTCCCAAACTCCTAACTTCACCTCCAGTAACTCAAGAGTTTTATCTGCCCTAGAACATTATCTCCAAAAGTTGATCAGTCAACAAAGTAGATGCATATTGAGGACTCAACGTAACCACAGGCACTATGCAACCAGATAAGAGAAGCACAAATAAAGAACAGGAAAGGACCCAGCATTTAGTAAGTGCTCACTAAAAGCTGGTTTTTGCTGCTATCATCATCATCATCGCCATCCATGTCACCACATCAGAACTCGTCATTTCCTAGAAGAGGTTGCTTTATCTCACCTATCGCTCACAACAACTGAACAGAGGAGAAACTTTTATTCCCACATTTTACAGATGAGTTAGATGGCACAGAGGGAGATTGTGTAATTGGCCTGAGCTCACACAGAAGGACTGGTTCATAGGAGGCATCTTTAAAGCAATGCACTTGCTGCACTGGCCTTCTATACAGCTTGGCAGCTAGACACATTATCTTGTCCAATTTGAGCCTAAAATGTGATGTAGCTCAGGGGCAGCCAAGTTCACTGGGATGGACATGAGTTTTGGGGCAGGACCCTGATGTCCAGGTGTGAGCCTTCTGGTCTTGGCCTGCCCTGGGGCCAAGCTTCTCTGTGGGTGAAATGGCTAAAAATACCCACCCAGCTCTTCTAGAAAGGACATGAGGGTCCAACAGGATCATGGATGAGAATATACTTTGTATTTTGTAGCCTTCCACTCAGATGCATGTGTTCATCTCATTGATATTACAGTCTGGTCCCAGTTTCCAGGGGGTCAGCCACAGAGAAGCCAGCTCAGGCTGTGACATCTCATTAGAGACTGAAATTTGGATTCAGGGAGAGGAGAAGGGAGGGGGCGAGAGCTGCCCTCCGCTGACTAGGTTCCGACCGCTATCTGTATTCAGCGCAGCTTGCTGGTACCTTGGCAGTGCAGCTTGGTAGGGCATCTCTGACTTTGATGTTGCGTGTGTCAACATCCTAATGGGTGGGGGCGGGGGGTGCACAGATGAGATCGAGTGTGAGTTTGGAGAGATGTCTCATGACAGGTTTTGCCTAAAGATGTTTCAACAGATAACTCTTTAGAAATAACAAAGGTAGTCTATGCATTTCACAGGGAACCCAGGGGCTTGGGTAGCCAGCCGCTCAGTTCGACGTTGGCATGCAGACAGCGTCCTCCTCTCCTTTCCTTCCCCCGCTGCACATCTGCGAGAGATCATAGCTTGTTACTGCAGTACAGTACTGTGTTTAGTTACACTGACGTTCTGCCCATGTTGACAGCAATAATGGAAGGACAGGAGGCTGTTTCCTTCTAGAAAGTCCACATCGGAAAACCTTAGAAAGTCACTCCTTCTTAAAATGTAAATCAAATTGCCTTGTGTTGCTATTTAAAACTTCTCCCCTCTCCCCGCACCCCCCTCCCAGCCTTTTCATCATGCTTAAAAGAAAATCCAGAAGCCTTCCATGACCCGGATGTTGAGCCTGATCTGACGTCTGATGACCTCTCTCACCTCACCTCTCAAATAGCACCCCCACCTCACTATGCAGGAGCCCCACTGGCCTTCTCTCTGTACCTCATGCACCCTGAGCTTTCTCCTACTTTAGGGGCTATGTGCCCAGAGTTCTTACTGCCTGCATTTCTCTTACCCCCAATTTTCCATGGTTGGCTTCTTCACATCCCAGGGTTCCAGTTTGTCTCAGAAGTCTCTACAGCCAGTACTTCCCGGACTTTCCTGTTTGGCCTCCATTCCTCCCCAAATCTGTCCCCACCACATCACCTTACTATATCATCTTCCTAACACAGCTACTCATCTACTTAGGGGTGGTTGTACTAGAAGATTAGTGCCTTGAGAGTAGAGATCGTCACTATTTTTCAAATATTTAGCATGTAAGAGCAGAGGAGCTTTCACACACAGTAGATGGGCAATGGATACACGTGCGATGGATTAAAAAGCCCCTCCTCCTAAAGACTGAGAAGGAAGAAGCAGAAAAGAGTGGCCATCACTGCCCTGTTTTCCCTCTGAAGGTTTTAGGTTAGCACCTTTGGGCTAGGCTAGGACTTTGTCAAATTATAGGGATTCTGGGCGGGGTATTCATAGATTTCTGGGAAGTCAGCAGATGGGGATCAGGGTGTCTGGAGCTCTGTGAAAGTGTAGGCATACTTCTGGCAAGAATGTTTATGGCTTTTATCAGTTGCTCAGAGGGATCCCTGACTCACTGGTGGCTCTCATCAGCTTTTCCTTTTAAGTAGCTTAGGTTTGGAGGGATGTGAAGTGAGCCTAGGAAGAGGATGGACTGATGGTCTCAGCACCACCTTGAGGCTCTTCCTCTTTTTTCACTATTGGCATGACTCCATTGTTCTGCCAAAAACATAGGGCAGCTTCCCCTTCTTAGCACCAAAGCAACTCTTTCCTAGTTCTTTGTTTCCATTGCGTATCTCGAGTGCCAGAAGCTAGAATCAGACTTCCACATGAATCAAACTTAAAGAGTTGGGAAGGCACGTAATTCAGTGTTTATGAGCCATGATGTTCACCAGATTTTTCGAGGGAGCTTTTTATAACCATGTGCTTCCACCAGTCCCTACCCTGACTTTTTTACTCAGTAAGATTAGAAACAAAATATATTCATTTCCTAGGGCTGGTGGAACTAAGTGCCACAAACAGGTGGCTTCAAAAAACAAGAATGTATTGTCTTACAATTCTGAAGGCTGGAAGTCTAAAATCAAGGTGTGGGTAGGGCCGTGCTGCCTCTAAAAACTGCAAATGAGAATCCTTCCTCTTCTCTTCCTAGCTGCCTGTAGTTGCCATCGATCCTTGCCATTCATCAGCTCATAGAGGCTGAGCTTCAGTCTCTGTCTCCATCTCATCACACCGTGTTTTCCGTTCATGTATCTGTGTCTTCTCTTCTCAGAAGGACATCATCGTATAGGACTAAGGGCCTTCCCTACTCCACTGTGACCTCATCTAATTACAAGGGAAATGAACCTATTTCCAAATAAAGTCACGTCCTGAGGTTCAGGTGGTTGGGACATGAGCATATGTTTTGAGAAGACACAATTCAACCCATGAAAAAGAATACTGGAATCTGTTATTTTTAAAAATCCCACCAATGATTCTTATTGAGAAACACTGCTCTTATCTATCCCTTCAGTGAACAGATGGGAAACTCAGGCCCAGGGAAGGGATGAGTCCAGACCCACACAGAGACTCAGTGACAATGTCACAGTAGGATGGCAGGTATCATCAGTTCCCCCAGCATCTCTCCCAATAAGACAGACTGCCTTTTCGTCTTCAGACATGGTGGTCCCCGCATTGATTTATGAAGATGAGCATTTAAGTGGGTATTTCCAGTTGCCCACAAGGCCTCATTTACTTGCCCCGTGCTTTCTATGGGAGCCTCAGTGGATCCGTTGGTCCTATCACCTGTCTTCATCACAAAGGGGAAGGTTTCAGGGCAAGGCGGTCCACCACAGCAGTCATGGACCCATATCCTGGGTTCCTCCCAGCTGTGCCTGTGTTGGTCCAAATTCTTGTGGTTACTGAATGGTATTTAGATGAGATGTGGGAAGACTTCCTTGCTCTTCTGTCACTTACTCAGAACACAACCATATGGTGCGTGTCAGCACGGTCCTTTCACTTGGGTTCTCATGTGGGTGGGTGCTTGGGAAAAGAAATTAACATCTGGAAAGACATCCTGAGCCTTGCACATAGCATTTGAGATATTACTCAGTGGAAACATTGGTTGTCATGCCCCATTTGTGTTCCATCCCACTGTATTCTTTTGCCGGAAGTCTGCATGATCTGCGGATCCCCATCTAAACCAGTTCTTACAAAGCAGATGCATTTAAACTCACAGATCTCAGAGTAAGCAAACATAAAGTGTTTAATCTATTATTAATCAGCCAGTTGCCAAAATGATAGCACTCTCGGGGGGAGGGGGAGAGTTGAGGAAGACATCAATATTTATGGCCTCGTTAGTGAAGGCATATTTTCTTTCTCTCTCTTTCCCTTCTCCTCCACTCCTTAAGATGGGAAAAGAAATATGGAGCCTGTTATGCTCTATGCAATTGTACAGGCAGAAAGGGCTTCCCAGGTACTACTAGTGGTAAAGAACCTGCCTACCAATGCAGGAGACTTAATAGGTGTGGGTTTGAGCCCTGTGTCAAGAAGAACCCCTGGAGGAGGACATGGCAACCCACTTCAGTATTCTTGTCTGGAGAATGCCATGGACAGAGGAGCCTGGCAGGCTATTGGCCACAGGGTCGCAAAAAGTTGGATATGGCTGAAGCGACTAAGCATGCATGCGACACATGCACAGGGCAGAAATGTCATGTTCTGGAAGGAGACAAATCCAAAATGGTATTGCCGATTTGTTAGAGCTGAAGTCACCTCTGCCAGGTTGAGTTAGCAACACCAGTCTGCAATCCATGATAACACAGTGGGAGAGCTTAGGCACAGAAGGACCTGGGACATCATCTGTTACGAAGAATTCATTTTCTGGATGAGGCAGCTGAGGCTCGGAGAGGGCAAGGGGCTTTTGTGACCAAACATTTATTTATTACTCAACAAAGTTTAACTGGATGCCTTCTACCTGTCAGACAATATGTGAGCTCCCAGGGACACCAAGATAAATCTTAACAAGCTCCATTTACAGAGCATGTCCTCAGTGTTAGGTATACGCTAAGTCCTTTAAATAGTGTCTCCTGCTAAAAACCCTCCAACAGTTTCCAATTGCACTTGGAATAAATGCAGGTGCTTTGCCTACAAGGATCTATGTGACCTTGCTCTGACCTCACTTCATTTTATTCTCTCTCTCCTTCCTCATGCTCCAGCCTCAGTGACTTTCACTGTTATTATTTCTGGAATATACACCAGGCTCATCGCCCCTTTAGGTCTTAGAGCCAGCTGTCCACTCCGCCTAGATTACTCTTCCCTTCATCATTTCTGGATACTCATTCAAGGCCTGAGGACAAACTTCACTCTTTTAGAGATTCCTTGACAATGAATTACCCACTCCCACCCCCTCAGTCACTGTCTCTTAGTCAACCTAATTTAGTCCCTTTCTACACAGCAATGTGCTGATAAATGTTTAACCCCTGGACCCAGTGGGGCCGAGATAAGGGAGGCTAACTTGTAGCATTTGCTAATTTCCTAGTGTAAATACTTCCACTACAGGTCATTCAATGCTCCAGGTTATCCACACTGTCCAATGTGAAATTGGGAAGAGATACACAGAATTCTCTCTTGTGAGCCAGCTCTGGCACACATCTTACTGTCTGAAATTACTCTGTTTATCTACTTAGAATTCTTTCTCCTTCCCAGGCAATATAAGCTCGGAAAGAGGAGAAAACTTTTCCATTTTCTTTCCAGCTGTATTTCTAGCATCTAAAACAGAGCCAGGTATATGATGCCCACTGAATCAATAACTGGAATTGATTATGAACGGTTGAATGAATGAGAATCCTCACAGTCACTCTGTTAATTAGGTTCAACTATTACCCTTATTGGACTTCCCTGGTGGCTCAGACGGTAAAGCATCTGCCTACAGTGCGGGAGACCTGGGTTCAATCCCTGGGTCGGGAAGATCCCCTGGAAAAGGAAATGGCAACTCACTCCAGTATTCTTGCCTGGAGAATCCCATGGATGGAGGAACTTGGTAGGCTACAGTCCATGGGGTCGCAAAGAGTTGGACACAACTGAGTGACTTCACTTCATGTCACTTCTATTACCCTTATTGGTGGCTCAGACGGTAAAGCATCTCCCTGCAATGTGGGAGACCTGGGTTCAATCCCTGGGTCGGGAAGATCCCCTGGAGAAGGAAATGGCAACCCACTCCAGTACCCTTGCCTGGAAAATTCCATGGACTGAGGAGCCTGGTAGGCTACAGTCCATGGGGTCGCAAAGAGTCAGACACAACTGAGCGACTTCACTTTCACTTTCTTCATTACCCTTATTTGTCAAAGACATCAAAATGCAGAGACAGATGCAATCCCTTGTCCAAGTTTACAGTCAGTACATGAAGAGCCAGATTTGAACCCAGACATATTATCAGTATCTCCAGAGTCCCTGCTCTAAACCCCAAGCTATATGAAGCTGATGATGTCCTTATTCTCAAAGAGCTTATAATCTAATGGGAAAAAAAAGATATTTGAACACAAAGAAATAATGTAACATGACAGAAGTGTGCAGAACATACCCTCCAGGAGCTAGTCGTTTAGAGCAGATCTAATGCTTCTGGGGAAGAGTGAGTGTGTCCCGATGGTCAGGTGAGGCCATGTGAAAAAGGTACTATCTGGTCAAGGCCTTGGAGGATGTCATCAGTGCTTTTTTCACCATGCCTAGTTGATCCCCACCTGGGACAACTAATGTTACAAAATCTCCCTGGATCAGGAAGAGGAATCAGGCTTCACTCAAATGTAAAGAAACTGCAGTGGTGTCAGTGACATGGCTTGAGGATCGACTGGATCTTTACCGGGGGCACAGGTCCCCACAGGGACTTAACTTCTCCCCGTAGCTGCTCTCCTATGAGATTCTCTGATGAAGGGTGTGTTTTGCTCTAGGCTAAATGGCTTGCCCCTTTCAGCTTTTGATTCTTTCCTTCTTGCTTCATAATTTCAGGTGGCTAGTGACCACAGATGTTATAAGCACCAAGTATACTATCGTAGGCTGTTTGATTTGTTCAGTAACCAGGTCTGAGCACCACAGAGCTATTAGGGAAAACTGTCTAAACCTTAGCATTCCCTGCCTCTGCTTCTCCCCTCCCCAACCCCAAATCTACCTTGGAGTCTTTTGTCAACACCTTCATCATACCTTTCTGTTCGTTCCCACTGCTCTCATCATGACGAGTTTTCATTTACCCAGCCGTTCACTCACTCATTCCACAAATGTTGAGTGCCTGCCCTGTGATAGGCAGTGCAACAGCCCCGGGAATACAGTGATGAGCCAAAACAGGCATGACTCCTGCCCTAAAGGAGGAGATATTCTAGAGGAGGCAAACAGCAGTTCCGTGAATAATCACAAGGATAAATGGATCATTTCACCTGGGATGTATGTTACAAAGGAGAGCGTGCATAATGCCGGGAGGGTCTCTGACAGGGTATTTGACATAAACAGAAATACCAGGCAAGATTTCTCAAGGGAAGTAACATTTAAACCAAAATCTGAAGGATGAGGAGAAGGATAAGTTAAGGAATCAAAAGGAGGAAAAATCATTTCTGTCAATCAGAACACCACGTACAAATGCTCTTTGGTGTCAGGAGTATAACTCTGACCAGCGCAGCGAAAGGAGACGGGTTTGGATGGTGACAGAGAGCAAAGGTGGAGACTGGAGAGAGATAAGGTTGGGCAGGCATGGAGAGGCTCTGCAAGGACACTGGCAGGCCGGAGGAATCTCCATGTCTAGACACCTGAACGAATCAATTTTTGTTCTTCCCTATGTTTCCCCTTCTGGCTCATTCTATGTGCCCATTGCCAAATTCCTTTTTCTAAAGCACTGTTGTTGCCTTTCCTGTTATTCTCCTAGTTCAAAAATTACCCATTGCTTTCCACTCCCTACAGTGTGAAGCCTGAATCCACTGGCATCCAGAATGACTATAATTCAGCACTAACTAAGCTTTTAGCTGTCATCTCTCACTGTGGGGAAATCATACGGTATAAATTTTGAGAGCAGGGGCTCAATAGTCAAATAGCCAGTGTGAATCTCATTTCTTCCACTTTCTACCTCTGTGACCCAGGACAGATTATTTAATCTTGCTGAGTCTGCCTCCTTGCATCTTTAAATCGGATCAAAATAAAAGATTAGATCAGATAAGTATATAAAGCCTTGTGCATAATCCATAATACAGAAAGTACTGATTTAATAATAACCGATTAGACTCTGTGGTCTACTCACCATTGCTCATTCTTCTCTAACGTCTCCTAGCCAGCGATGCATTATTTTTCTTGCCAATAACAGCTTCTTCTGCACCTGTCCAAATACATCTATCCAAAATGCATCACCAGATCAATACCTCTCTCCTGAATCACCACAATCTCTCTCCCAACCCTCCCTCTACCTCTATCTTCTAGGGAAGATACTTTATCTAAATTAATAAAAAAAGTTTGTATACAAATATAATACAAATTATTATTTGTATTAAATTATTATCTTTTATTCATTTTTCAGCTATTGCATGAGTGTCTTCTTCTTATTTTCTCTTATTATTAGCTTTTCAAGGTCAGGTACCATGCCATGTACTGGTCTTACCACTCTCATCACACCTAGTACAATACATAGAACGTGGCTCTTAAAAGAGCTTCCTGGGGCAAACAAATAATGGAATAAAAGAGTAAAAGAAGAAAATGGCAATTTTTATAGTGCTATAAGTGGGGGAAAGAAGAGGAGTTAATTGAAGTGCACAGAAAATAGAATTCTATCCCTCGCTTTGAGCTTGTTCACTTATTAATAAGCCGGGGACCATGTTCAGTTCAGTTCAGTCACTCAGTCATGTCCAACTCTTTGCGACCCCATGAATCGCAGCACGCCAGGCCTCCCTGTCCATCACTATCTCCCGGAGTTCACTCAGACTCACGTCCATCGAGTCAGTGATGCCATCCAGCCATCTCATCCTCTGTCGTCCCCTTCTCCTCCTGCCCTCAATCCCTCCCAGCATCAGTCTTTTCCAATGAGTCAACTCTTGGCATGAGGTGGCCAAAGTCCTGGAGTTTCAGCTTTAGCATCTTTCCTTCCAAAGAAATCCCAGGGCTGATCTCCTTCAGAATGGACTGGTTGGATCTCCTTGCAGTCCAAGGGACTCTCAAGAGTCTTCTCCAACACCACAGTTCAAAAGCATCAATTCTTCGGCACTCAGCCTTCTTCACAGTCCAACTCTCACATCCATACATGACCACTGGAAAAACCATAGCCTTGACTAGTTGGACTTTAGTCAGCAAAGTAATATTTCTGCTTTTGAATATGCTATCTAGGTTGGTCATAACTTTTCTTCCAAGGAGTAAGCGTCCTTTAATTTCATGGCTGCAGTCACCATCTGCAGTGATTTTGGAGTCCAAAAAATAAAGTCTGACACTGTTTCCACTGTTTCCCCATCTATTTCCCATGAAGTGATGGGACCAGATGCCATGATCTTCGTTTTCTGAATGTTGAGCTTTAAGCCAACTTTTTCACTCTTGTCTTTCACTTTCATCAAGAGGCTTTTTAGTTCCTCTTCGCTTTCTCCCATAAGGGTGGTGTCATCTGCATATCTGAGGTTATTGATATTTCTCCCAGCAATCTTGATTCCAGCTTGTGTTTCTTCCCAGTCCAGCGTTTCTCATGATGTACTCTGCATATAAGTTAAATAAGCAGGGTGACGATATACAGCCTTGACATACTCCTTTTCCTATTTGGAACCAGTCTGTTATTCCATGTCCAGTTCTAACTGTTGCTTCCTGACCTGCATACAGATTTCTCAAGAGGCAGGCCAGGTGGTCTGGTTTTCCCATCTCTCTCAGAACTTTCCACCATGTTACATACTGTCTATTTAGTCTTGTGAGCATGTTAACATCATTAAGATGAAGTTTATGAAGTACTTGTAGTGTTTTGGAAAGATGGCATAGAAATTTAAAACATTATGTATAATCTCTTCAGGAAGAAAAGAAGGGAAAACATGCATTTTGTGAAGTGCCTTAATTTCAAGTCACTTGAATGGAAGGTACCCAAAGGACTTCATACACCTCTTCAAATATGAATTAGTTTGTACTTTTCAAAGCCCCTGATAAATTCTTTTCAGTTTAATTCAGAATATTTTGGAGAATTTTGCCTTTAAAATCTAAATAAAATAGTTCCCATAGTTGCTCTGCCAAAGCTACAGTACTAGACATAAATATAATTATAAAGAGTACGTTATCAGCTTCTCAGGCTGACATCAACCACCCAGAAACCTTTTATCAGGGACTTGAATACTTGAATATATCATCAATTTAATTGCTCAGTCATGTCCAACTCTTTGCGACCCCATGGACTACAGCACACCAGGCTTCCATGTCCATCACCAACTCCTGGAGCTTGCTGAAACTCGAATGTATATCTATTTGTTTAATTTGGTGTTTTATTTTGATCATCATAAAAAAAAATGAGTGTATCTTAGAATGTTTGCTTCATAAGTGAGTACTGCCACAAATTCAGAGTCCTTGCTGTTATCTGTATTTAATATCACAAAGGCACAGAAATAATGCACAGTAACATAATGCAGGGTGAAGGCTAGCTGACATACTGATGTACTGTGTGGGAAAATGATGGGAATACCAAACCACCTGACCTGCCTCCTGAGAAATCTGTATGCAAGTCAAGTAGCAACAGTTAAAATCAGACATGGGAGAACAGACTGGTTTAAAATTGGAAAAGGAATACGTCAAGGCTGTATATTGTTACACTGCTTATTTGACTTATATGCAGAGTACATCATGCAAAATGCCAAGCTGGATGAAACACAAGCCGGAATCAAGATTGTTGGGAGAAATATCAATAACCTCAGATATGCAGATGACACCACCCTAATGGCAGAAAGCAAAGAGGAACTAAAGAACATCTTGATGAAGGTGAAAGAGGAGAGTGAAAAAGTTAGCTTAAAACTCAACATTTAAAAACTGAAGATCATAGCATCTGGTCCCATCACTTCATGGCAAATAGATGAGGAAACAATGGAAACAGTGAGAGACTTTATTTTCTTGGGCTCCAAAATCACTGCAGATGGTGACTGCAGCCATGAAATTAAAACACACTTGCTCTTTGGAAGAAAACCTATGACCAGTCTAGGTAGAGTATTAAAAAGCAGAGACATTATTTTGCTGACAAAAATCCATACAGTCAAAGCTATGGTTTTTCCAGTAGTCATGCATGAATGTGAGAGTTGGACCATAAAGAAGGCTGAGCACCAAAGAAGTGAAGCCTTCAAACTGTGGTGCTGGAGAAAACTCTTGAGAATCCCCTGGACAGCAAGGAAATCAAACCAGTGAATCCTAGAGAAAATCAACCCTGAATATTTATCGGAAGGATTAATGCTGAAGCTGAAGCTTCAATACTCTGGCCACCTGATGCAAACAGTCAACTCATTGGAAAAGACCTTGATGCTGGGAAAGATTGACAGCAGGAAGAGAAGGGGACAACAGAGCATGAGATGGTTGGATGGCATCACTGACTCCATGGACATGAGTTTGAGCAAGCTCTGGGGTATGATGAAGGACAGGGAAGCCTGCCGCACTGCAGTCCATGGGGTCGCAAAGAGTTAGACATGACTGAGTAACTGAAAAACAACAAAAATGTGGAAAAAGAAGGAAAATACTGGTGAGAGCACCAATCGTCACACAGTACACAGAACTTTAGACATGCTGACCTCACAGAATCTATGTAATAACGCAGGGTCATATTGGTGCCATCAACATGTTTTGGAATCAGCAAATGGCATAGTTTGTCACATTAGACCCATGTTGGTAATCCAAAACACATTGGTCAAATCATTTGTGTCTCATTTGTATATTTTCTTCTGTTCTATAATTCTACAGAAGCAGTAAGCAGAGAGTTGCACCCTGTTTTAATGTTTGTATTTTTTTAGTTCAGCTCAGTTCAGTGGCTCAGTCTGACTCTTTGTGACCCCATGGACTGCAGCACACCAGGCTTCCCTGTCCATCACCATATCCCAGAACTTGCTCAAACTCATGTCCATCAAGTCGGTTATAACAAAAATCACTTGTCAACATTGTAAGTCCAGGACAGTTTCCTTTCAAATGGGCCCATAAATTACATAAGTTTGAGAAAACTGCATGAGTAGGTGATAGTCAAAGCTTTCATGAGAGAGCTGCATAGCAGCCAAGCTTTAGTATACCAAGTCTACAAAACATAAAGGTGAGGGTCAAAAGTGTGGAGAATTCCAGGTATGGAAACCAGAGGTTTTCAGGTAAGAGTAAAATACTGAAGTTCTAAAGAGGTGTTCAAGGTTGGATGAAGTGGGGAATTCAAGATGGAGAATGTCACTCAAAAGTCCTGATGATGTTTCTGATGAACCCCTAAAATACTCAGCCTCCACCAAGTCTTATGTGAGTGTACGTGCACATGCATTCGTGTGTTTTTGTTCTGTGTGTGTGGCATATTCATGTGTTTGTATGTGTGTTTTGTATGTCCATGTATTTGTATGTATGTGTGTGTGTCTCTCTCTGTGGTATGTTCATGTGTTTATATGTGTGTGGGGGGATGTTCATGTGTTTGTGTGTGTGTTGTATGTTCATGTGTTTGTATGTATGTTTGCATGTGTCTTGTGTCTGTGGTATGTTCATGTGTTTATATATTATGTGTTGGGGGGGATGTTCATATGTTTATATATGTGTGGGGGGGGTATATTCACGTGTTTGTGTGTATGCATGTCTCCCTTCCTCAGTATTTTGGAGATCCCCTCCCTACTAGGCTGCTTTTCTAATTTCCCAATCAAAAATTCTGTAGATATAGTACTAATTTTAAAGAAATTCACTTTGTACTCATATCTTCCAGAAAGTCTTTTTCAAACAAGGGCATCCTTATTTCACCTCTTGAAAGCTGTCCTCTATACTAAGAGACTGTATAGGCAGTAAACCTGTGTTTGCTAATTTCTAAACTTTATTTTCAGCTTCCTGTGTTTATAAACTTTTGTTCTAATTTAGGGTGTGTACAGTACTTGTTAGAAGGACACTCTTTTTTTGTTTTTTTCTTACCCTTTCAAAGTTGAGAAGAAATTTGTAAGAGTGTGAAAAGGTCTAAGCATTGTACCTTTGACGGAGTATTCTGTTAATTGCAAGCACTGCAAACGTGGGTTGCTATTTTATGGCTGTTGTCCGTGGTGTCAAAAGATTTAGCTACATCCTGACCCAGTCCTAGTTATTCAGGAGCTGCTGAGCAGAAATTTGAAATTGCTTTTTAAACCGTATTGGAAGAAGGCAAAAGGGTAAGTAGGGAAGTCAGCTAGATCTTCCTGGTCTAAGCAGAATCCTTCCCATAATTTTCCCCAAATCCAGTTTAAGCCTCATTTTATATCAGGATTTTTTTCTTGACTTTTTTATTGACTTTCCTTAGGGCATGGTAACAGGTTTACTTTGTAGACAACTTTGAGTTTTTCAAAACCATTCCAAGGATATCCAAGAAGCAAGTGTCTTTTAATTTCATGGCTGCAATCAGCATCTGCAGTGATTTTGAAGCCCAGAAAAACAAAGTCTGCCACTGTTTCCACTGTTTCCCCATCTATTTCCCATGAAGTGATGGGACCAGATGCCATGATCTTTGTTTTCTGAATGTGGAGCTTTAAGCCAACTTTTTCACTCTCCTCTTTCACTTTCATCAAGGGGCTCTTTAGTTCTTTACTTTCTGCCATGAGGGTGGTGTCATCTGCATATCTGAGGTTATTGATATTTCTCCTGGCAGTCTTGATTCCAGCTTGTGCTTCTTCCAGTCCAGTGTTTCTCATGATGTACTCTGCATATAAGTTAAATAAGCAGGGTGACAATATACAGCCTTGACGTACTCCTTTTCCTATTTGGAACCAATCTGTTGTTCCATGTCCACTTCTCACTGTTGCTTCCTGACCTGCATACAGATTTCTCAAGAGGCAGATCAGGTGCTCTGGTATTTGCATCTCTTTCAGAATTTTCCACAGTTTATTGTGATCCACACAGTCAAATGCTTTGGCATAGTCAATAAAGCAGAAGTAGATGTTTTTCTGGAACTCTCTTGCTTTTTCCATGATCCAGCAGATGTTGGCAATTTGATCTCTGGTTTCTCTGCCTTTTCTAAAACCAGCTTGAACATCAGGAAGTTCACGGTTCACATATTGCTAAAGCCTGGCTTGGAGAATTTTGAGCATTACTTTACTAGCATGTGAGATGAGGGCAATTGTGCAGTAGTTTGAGCATTATTTGGCATTGCCTTTCTTTGGGATTGGAATGAAAACTAACCTTTCTCAGTTCTGTGGCCACTGCTGACTTTTGCAAATTTGCTGACATATTGAGTGCAGCACTTTCACAACATCATCTTTTAGGATTTGAAATAGCTCCGCTGGAATTCCATCACCTCCACTAGCTTTGTCCATAGTGATGCTTCCTAAGGCCCACCTGACTTCACATTCCAGGATGTCTGGCTCTAGGTGAGTGTGAGTGATCACACCTTCATGATTATCTGGGTTGTGAAGATCTTTTTTGTACAGTTCTTCTACGTATTCTTGCCACTTCTTAATATCTTCTGCTTCTGTTAGGTCCATACCATTTCTGTCCTTTATTGAGCCCATCTTTGCATGAAATGTTCCCTTGGTATCGCTAATTGTCTTGAAGAGATCTCGAGTGTTTCCCATTCTATTGGTTTCCTCTATTTCTTTGCACTGACCGCCGAGAGAGGCTTTCTTATCTCTCCTTGCTATTCTTTGGAACTCTGCTTACCCAGACTGAAAGTTCTATTGCTGAAGTATGTGACTACAAGAAGGAGCTGGAGAGGAGTGTGAGAAAAAGTCATAAAGGGCTGATGAAAGATGATTTTAGGAAATGGTTCTTTCATTGCAAGAGGCTGTGTACTTCATGTACTCTGCTATTTTTCGGAACTCACAAAACGTAGTAAAGGTCAAAGAGCGTTCCCTGAAACTTGCAGATC
The DNA here is from genome assembly GCF_023091745.1 of Budorcas taxicolor. Classification (NCBI taxonomy): domain Eukaryota; kingdom Metazoa; phylum Chordata; class Mammalia; order Artiodactyla; family Bovidae; genus Budorcas; species Budorcas taxicolor. Next base: position 64,506,651 of record NC_068916.1, read on the forward strand.
ATTCTAGATTCCACTGAATCCCTGCCCACACACCTGGCAGCATAAATTAATTTTACTGCTTCTTTTCCACCTAGAGTGGACAGAGCCCAGTCTGCAAGTCAGGAGCCCCAAGTCTAGTCCTGGCACCATCTGTTTTTTTGTGATTCTGAGCAGGTCACTTGACCTTTCACATCCTGTGTCTCCTCTTCCAAAAAATGGAGAGAGTGGATTACTCACTCTTCCAGTCATTGCTGGGTAGGATCCGAATATTTTTAAATTCCATTTTCTCCCTAAGTAATGTATTACAACTTATAAAACCAAATTGCATTCTAAGTAATTGAACAAAATTCAGCATTCCCTTCCGTCATCTGCTCCTATCCCAGATTCCAGCTCAGGAGAATCATTCTAAATTTTTTGCTATTTCTTCTGATATTTCACCTTCCTATCGTTTATACTGCCTTTTCCTGATTTCTTATTCTAGATGCTCTTTATTGGATTTCTACTATGACACATGAGGCATGAGGGTTGAGCTCACACATCTTTGACCCATCCACCCCCAGTCACATGGCTCCCATTTTCACAACATCATATTTTTTGTGACATTAATATTTATATAACTATACATATTTATAACTATATAAATACCTTCACAGTGGAGCTAAATAGTATACTCTGAAATTTTGGTTTTCCTGCTTTGTTTATACCACTGTTTGTTTTGTTGATTTTTTTCTATGTATTTTATCATTGACTCAGACCCAAATTGCAGAGCGAACTACAGAACTCCTCTTAGCTATACATGTACACATGAGATCTCTCAGTTTCATTGCTTCCTTTCTCCTAGATCTCTCAGTTTTCACTGTTCTCCTGAAGACCCCCACCACATCCCTGGCCCTTCCTGCTCCAGCCTGGCCTGGCTGAGCCTGGTGGGCCCAGCAGGAGAGCTGTCTTCTGGGGCTGTCTCTCTCATTCTCTAACTTTGGCTCTCCTGATCTCCATATGTCATCCTTCCTCAGGTTTTCATCGACTCTCCCATGTCAGTGGATTGTATCCTCTGGTACCTCCTTAAGAAAGAGTAAGTGAAAGAGAAATTTCTAGGTCTTGCATAACTGAGAAGATATGCACCTCAAAACTCCATTGATTGGGGATTAAATGCAAGCTTGGAAATTATTTTCATTCAAAAGTTTATAGATATTTCATTCCAACTTCACAGATATAGCTCCATTAACTTCTCTTTTCCACTGGAGCTGATGAAAGGCAAGCCCATTCTGAGCACTCCTCCTTTCATGTGATCTCCTTCCTTTCTCTCTCTGCAGAAGCTGTAACGACCACCTCTTTGTCCCTTGAATTGTGACTGTGGTTTAAAGTGTTTTTCATTCATGGGTCATTTGTGAGGCTAGGCATTCTGTGAGATTTTTCAATATGGGAATTCAGATCCTTCACTTTTAGGAGATCTTCTTCTGTAGTTTATTTAACAGTGTCCCTCTCTCCATTTTTTCTTCTCTCCTTCACTTTCATTTCCTACTAGTTGTATGTTGAACTTCTAAGACTCTATTTATCAGACTTTAAGCTATTTTGTAGGTGCTTCCCCTACAGCTCAGTTGGTAAAGAATGTGTCTGCAATGTAGAAGACTCGGGGTTGTTTCCTGGGTCGGGAAGATCCCCTGGAGAGGGACATGACAACCCACTCCAGTATTCTTGCCTGGAGAATCCCATGGACAGAGGAGCCTGGCAGGCTACAGTCCATGGAGTCACAAGAGTCAGACATGACTTAAGCTATTTTCTGGGTGGTACCTTCAGCTTTACATTTCAGCATTTTTATTAGCTAATCTATTCATCTATTGCACTGAGTTTCCAGAGTTCTTTATTTCTTTATTATACCTTTATAATAGCATCCTGTTCATGCTTCTCATCTCTCAAATAAGAGTATCTTTTTTTTTTTGAAACATTCTTTTAGTCCTTGAAATGTGCTTGTTTCCTGTGATTTACATTTTTCTGCTTATTCATTTTAGTTGCTGTCCTCCCATACTTAGATAACCCTTGCCTTTATTCTTAAGGGTTCTCCAAAGGTGCTAGTGGTAAAGAATCTACCTCCCAATACAGGAGATGCAGGAGATGTGGGTTTGATCCCTGGGTCAGGAAGATCCCCTGGAGTAGGAAATGGCAACTCACTCCAGTATTCTTGCCTGAAAAATTCCATGGACAGACAAGCCTGACAGGCTACAGTCCATGGGACTGCAAGGAGATGAACACAACTGAGCACACACACACACAACTATCTATTTTTATAAATGCCAAAGAGCCAATAGGATGGTCTGCATGAGAGGAGGAAGATGGCCAATAGGTGGACATCCCCCACACCAGGTACACCTAGTGACCCAGTCTAGAATCCCCTCACTTCACCTCCAATGCAGCCTCCAGTCTGCTGTGCAGCTGAAAAGAAGGCTGCATGCTTGGCTGCGTGAGCTGGGAGAGGGGTTCTGCAGCTTTTTATCAGTTTTCATCCTGTTGTACCCCAGCATTTTAAGTCTCTAATACTTCAAATTGCTACCCCTTTCTGGTGACCTGTGGTATTATTAGCTTCTCTTACTCTCTTATTATCATCCACCCACTTTCTCTGCCCACAGGTAAGCTTCAGCTTTACTCACCCTGATTATATCAGTTACCTTCCATGTATCCACTTTACATCCTGCAAATGTTTTACTTCCTTTGCTTCCTCTTGCCTTTTCTCAGTGTCTCTTTGTTCTGTGGGTTCCCACCTGTTTCATTACTTTGCTGTGATTTTTGTGGGTTTTGGGGGAGACAGCAAAGACAAGCATGTATATTCAATACAACATGCATTAGACAAGCACACAGTTGTGAAACTACCTTTTTAATGAAGTTTTTATCATAGTTTTATATTTATAGAAAGGTCTCTAAGATACAGCTGCCCCCTGGTATCTATGATGGGATATCCCTCAAATACCAAAATCCACAGATGTTCAAGTCACTTATATAAAATGGCATAATGCAGTTGGCCCTCCAAATGTGAGGCTTCTGCCTCCACAAATACAGAGGACTAACTGTATTTCAGAGAGTTCTGGTATACCTCACATCCAGTTTTCTCCCTATAATTAAAATCTTACATAAAGATGGTCATTTGTCAAAATTAAAGAACCAGCAGTGATGTATTATTGCTAACTAATAAACTAAATATTTGTTTGGCTAACTCTTTAGAAAGAAGGCACTATGCCCAGTCTCGGAGAAGGCAATGGCACCCCACTCCAGTACTCTTGCCTGGAAAATCCCATGGACGGAGGAGCCTGGTAGGCTGCAGTCCATGGGGTCGCGAAGAGTCGGACACGACCGAGCGACTTCACTTTCACTTTTCACTTTCATGCATTGGAGAAGGAAATAGCAACCCAGTCCAGTGTTCTTGACTGGAGAATCCCAGGGATGGGGGAGCCTGGTGGGCTGTCATCTCTGGGGTCGCAGAGTCAGACACGACTGAAGCGACTTAGTAGTAGCAGCAGCGTGCCCAGTCTACATTTAAGGAGTGGAGAATGAGGCCCCATTTCTTTAAAGGCAGAGGACTTACATAAATTACTTGGAATTCTGCCTGGGAGACTGTCTATTCTCACCCATTTATTTACCTATTTCATTATTTACTTACATAGATATGAATTCATGGATGTTTATATTATACTTTGGGTTATAATCCAATACTACTTTATGGATTTTGTGGCTCATATCGAGAAATGCTTTTGAATTGTAAACTCCTATTTAAAAGTAAGATATGATTTAGGTAATATAGTTCTATTTCTTAGAGTTCTTGCGCTCCATATCACATAACAAAGTGCTACACACAAAGTAAGAGTCACATGGGATTTGAACATGAAATATTTGAGTGGCAAACTTATTAATTTTAAAGATGCACTGAATCATTTCCAAAATGCCAGTGTCATATTCCATGATAGATGCATAAGGCCTCCCTCAAGGAACTGAAATCTTATAAAGAAAGTAAACAATACAGAATAATAAGAAAACAGGTCAGCACTTTACAAACTACCAAGTTGTGTCACTTTCACAGTTTAAAAGCAACAAATCTCAGTGGCCTGGGTAATCAGTTTGGATAGATTCATCATGGCATCCCAGAAGAGACTCAAAATGATTCAAAGAGAGCAAAAGGGAGAGAGGAGAGAGTCTTTTAAGCATACAGAGTTTAACAAGTTTCTATCTATTCTATTTAACAGGTCCCAAAATTGTAAAATGGAAAACATTTTAAAATACACTTTCCATTTAGAAATATATCCTATAGCTCATTGTTTTGTATTTGTTTTTATGTCTGCATCTGCATTAAAAAATCCCACAAACCATGATCCTTTGTTTATTTCATTGTGGTCTCCAGCTGACACGACCCCTTCACATGATAATTCAATGATCGCCACAATAACTCCTGTTAAAGAGGCAGATACAACAGTTGTCCCCTATAGCTCAGTTTTGCAGATGGGGAAATGGAGATCCTTGATTTGCAGCAGGTCATGTAAGATGCAAACTGAAGATGCAGATCTAAAACCCAGAGTTCCCAACTCCAAATCCAGTGCTCTCTGTTCACCACCCGAGTAGGTCCTGTTGTGACACCAGGAAAGCTGGAGTGGAGAGAGGGCGGGAGGGAGAGAGACCCTGAAATCTCAGCTAATGGCTTATGAATTCCCTCATGTCCTTGCTCTCCCTTCTCAAGTGATATTTGCTGCAATAGCCTTAAAGGGCAGAGCCGGTTAAGAGTGTTTTCTCCTTTCTTCACCATCCATTCTGCATCACTGTTCTTTGCCAAACATTGACAAGCAGTTCAACGGAAAAACACATGTGGCTTCCAAACCTGGTCCTATCCATGGAAGCCCAGTCCTGATGCAGCTCAGCTGTCGTTCAGGCCAGTGGACCAGGCGAGTGGGAGAGACAGGTCTCTCCTCACCTGATACACAAAGCAGTCCAAGCTTGCCTGGCTCCCCAGCCTCCCCAGGCACCCTGCACACTTGGCTGTCTGCTACGAACAGAGCAGAGAGAGCAAGCAAACATCAGCTGGAACGCTTCACCTTAAAGTGAATCCTTTGAAGGGTTCACTCTGTGGGAGAGAGATGGTTTTGAAAATTTCAGCTTAGCAGAGCCTTATGCTCTGTTTTGAAGGGGCGCTTTGGTCAATAGAAATCTGGTCCTTAGAACTTGCTTTCCCTCTTTTCCTTTGTCTGTTTCAACACTTAGGGGGCCACTTGAATATGAATTGTTAATGACACTTTTAAGAGTCAGGATCTCTAGAGGTCTATGCTGTGGTTCCTGCACCCCCTTTTGCTATTTCTGAGAGTCTGTTCTTCTCTCTAGGACTGTTGCCCATGGAAGGGTCACCAAGTCCTTTTCAAGAACTCAGGCTCTATAGTCAGACTGCTAGGGTTGTACTCTGCTGCCTCTGTTTCACAGGTATTTCAGACAAGATACTTAAGGGTATCTCTTACTTTCCTCATATGAAAAAGGCAACAATGAGAGTTCTTGCTTTAGGGACTTCCCTGGGGGTCCAGTGATTAGGAATCAGCATGCTTTCACTGCCATGGACCTGGATTCAATCCCTGATCGGGGAATTAAGACCCTATAAGCTGTACAGTGTGGCCAAAGAAAAACAAAGTGCTTGCATCATTGCATCAGAGGGTCATGGTGCGTTCACTGAGATAAGGCATGATTCCTAGCAGCCGGAAGTGCTCCTAGAATGCTAGCACTATTATTAGCCATTGTTGAGCACACTTGGCTATTTCTAAGTGCCACAGGAAACATCAAGATAGATAAAAGACCACCTCTGCCCTCAGACTGCAGTCCAGGAGGAGCTCTTGAGAATGGCATGCAAATAATCAGTCACAAATTATATATATGAGCCCAAACATACAAAGTCTTGTCAAAGAAGTATAGTCAAATTATCTGCTGGAAAAAATTCAGGAACAGGTAGATCACAACCTTTTCCTTTGATTAGACTGGTTTCAGAGATGAGGTAGCTGGAGTTTGGTTTGTGGGTTTGTTTTAGTCTATCTTAGAGGAAAAAAAAAAAAAATATATATATATATATATATATAAGCAAAGATAATAGAAGGGGATTAAAACTACATTTTGAAAACACCAAATAGTCCATTTTCTGGAACACAGGGCAAACAGAGAAAATATGATAGGTAAAACTGGCAGAGCATCTGTGCTTAGAATAGGGAGAGTTTCACATGAAAAGATGCTGAATATCACTAATTTTTGGAGAAATGCAAATCAGAACTGCAAGGAGGTGCCACTTCACACCAGTCAGAATGGCCATCATTAAAAAGTCTATCAATAATACATGCTAGAGAGGGTGTGAAGAAAAGAGAACCCTCCTATATTCTTGGGGGGAACATAAACTGGTGTGATCACGATGCAGAACAGTATGGAGGTTCCTTTAAAAACTAAAAATGGAGCTATCATGTGATCTAGCATTCCCACTCCTGGCATATATCCAGAGAAAACTCTAATTTGAAAACATACAAGCACCCCAGTGTTAATAGCAGCGCTACTTAAAATATCCAAGACATAGAAGCAACCTAAATGTCCATCAGCAGATGAACAGATAAAAAAGATGTGGTATATGTATACAATGGAATATTATTCAGCCATGAAAAGAATGAAATAATGCCATTTGCAGCAGCATGGATAGAAATTATCATATGAACTGAAGTCAGTCAGAGAAAGACAAATATCATATGATGTCACTTACATGTGGAATCTAAAAAAAAACAAAGTAAATGAACTTCTTTACAAAACAAAAATAGACTCACAAAAAACAACCTTATGGTTACCAAGGGGAACAGTGAAGAAGGGAGATAAATTAGGTGTTTGGGATTAACACGTACATACTAGTATATATGAAATAGGTAAACAACAAGGACCTACCCTAAAGCACAGGGAACTATACTCAATATCTTATCATAATCTATAATGGAAAAGAATCTGAAAAAGAATATATGTACACACACATACATGTGTGCAGCTAAATCACTTTGCTGTATATTTCAGTAATTTAATTTTTATTTTATATTGGAATATAGTTGATTTACAATGTTGTGTTAGTTTCAGATGTACCACTTCGCTGTATAATTCAAACTAACACAACAATGTAAATTTAACTACATGTCAATTGAAAAAGAAGAAGAAAATATGAAGAGCCTTGAATGCCCTGCTACAGAGCAGAGGGAATAACGGAGATCAGAGGGCAGCCTCAAGAACTGATTTTGATATCTATTGTATTTATCAGCCTTCCTTAACTACATGTGAAATTATATTTCCATCTCAGGAATCCCTCCATCCTTTCATTCATTAAGTATTAATATTTACTGTACTCCTGAGTTCAGTGGTCGACTGAAAATCACACAAAGTTGCCCGTCCATTTAATTTAATGGAATTAAAGTCAAACTATGGAGAAGGCAATGGCACCCCACTCCAGTACTCTTGCCTGGAAAATCCCATGGAGTGGTAGGCTGCAGTCCATGGGGTCGCTAAGCATCGGACACGACTGAGTGATTCGTGCTTTGGAGAAGGAAATGGCAGCCCTCTCCAGTGTTCTTGCCTGGAGAATCCCAGGGACGGGGCAGCCTGGTGGGCTTCTGTCTTTGGGCTCGCACAGAGTCGGACATGACTGAAGCTACTTAGCAGCAGCGTTAGCAGTCAAACTATGGTAACTGGCATTAAGTAGCTTAGCTTTAATTGAGTTGACCAGAGTGGGGCTGCTGATTTTATATAATTTCCCTACTTTGTGGCTGACTTGAGGTCTACTGCTAGTTCTAGCTTAATACTGTCTATCACTTCAAATAGATTCCTTTTATCCAAAGAAATTTACTAAGCATCTATTAGGCTAGGCACTTAAGAAAATTTGAAAGAAGTATAAGTCATAATACTTAACCTAAATGACCATAATACTCATAAAAATACTACTCATGGACAGTACTTATGAAATTATTTCAGAGTGGTCAAGGCTGCCAGTGAATTTGCCACCAATTCAGAAAACTAAAGTGACTGCATCTACACTATAGGGATGGATTCTGGGTGGTTGGGAAGGACAAGATCACAGATGGTAGGTCCAGAGAAAGTTGGGCTTTGAAGTAAGTAAAAGGCAGGAAAAGAGGAGATGCTATGCCTGAGATGGCATGGGTAAAGGTCCTTAGGCATTAGTGTCACAGGGTAAAATGAAGAAGGCTACTAGCTTGACTAGAGTCTGTGCAGGGTGGTAACATTGGTTAGATGAAGTAGGCAGAGTCCTGAGGGCCTTGATGACCAACAGAGTTGGTCACAAGTGGTCTGTAGTGTGCGTTATCTCCTACTAATTGAGGACAGAAGTATGCAGATTGTAAGGACTAGGTTTCCAAATACTAGGAAAAGAGAGATTCTCTGTAATCCTGAATTTCTTAAGAAAAGAAATGTCATGTATCCACCAGATTTTCCACCATAGGGGTTCACAGGGGTCTCAGGCCACTGTACTCAAGGGGCCGACAAGTATAGGAAATGATAGTCTCAGATTTCAGACTGAAAAGGAAACATTCTGAGTGGACTAAAGAGAAGTACCTGTCTGTTCCTGGCTGGGCTCAGGGCTGGAGGCAAGCTCATAAAGGAAGCAGCTAGATGTCTACCACTTAGGAACCCTGCTGCTAAAAATTATTTCAGAGTTCCCCTCTGTCTGGCAGGCCAGCAATTTGGGTTTAGGTGAGCTTTGCACAGACACTGCCAACCCAACAGACCTCGGAGTGAAGCCTTCTGTTCATCTCAAGTTTAACTATAGGCTCGACTGTCAGAGTGGTGTTGCACTCCGGGATCCCACTGGAATGGTCTCATCTCGGCCTCCAGGGACTTCCTTGTCTCAAGAGGAAGGCAGAAGTCTGAGCCGATCAGATGCTTGAGGGTGAGCTGATTCCCCTTGAGGTAGTGAGTTCTCCATTCCTGGACATTTTCAAGCAGAGGATAATTTGGCAGGGATACCGTCAGAGAATTCACTCAGCAGCTGGTTGGTCAGAATGATTATAGCTCCCACTGACTGAGCACATCCTGGCTGCCAAGCTCTACATTAATATTTTATATACTTTCCCCATTGTGTCTCCAGAAAGTAAGGGATGCTGTTATCTCCATTATACAAAAAAAAAAAAAAAACCTGAAACGCAAAGAATCTGGTGTCTTGCAGAAGTTCCTCTAGCCAATGAGTGGTAGAGTTAAGATTTGAACCAAGCCTGTCCACATTTTTTTTTTTAACTTTTTATTTTCAGAAAAGTATCCTGATGTTCACACTCTGCACCATGATACCACACTGGAGATGACTTGTAGCTATCGTCCAGCCTTGCTATTTCATAATCCCACTGCTAAGATGAACATGTCTTTGGTTCCTGACCTTTCACCGGGACATGAAGGGCTTGGAATTAACTTTCAACTTACTCTCATGTGTGGGGGTGTGTTTCCTGTTGTCAGGGTGCATGTCCAAGGCAAAGGTGAAAATCAAATCAGAGTTTAAAAGAAACAGGGGAGGATGAGCAGAGAACGCCTCTCCACACAACTCTGGAGAGCCAGAGCTGGAACTGAAGAGCCCAGAAGTGAACTAGCCCATGGGCCGAGAGGCCAGAGACTGACCTGGGACCCCAGACTGCCAGATGGGAGAGCCAGTCTGCTACCCAGCTCTGCCCATACCTTGCTCTCAGGATGATCTTAAGCAGGTCCCTTAGATAACTGGAGTTTCTGAGTTGGAAGGGAACTTAAAGTGCCCTACCCTAGATTGTTGTAAACTATTCTCTCCAGAAACACAGAAAACTCACACTTCACTCTTCAAATATTCATTGTGAGCCTACTGTGTGCTGGTACTGGTCCAGAGTATTGGTCCAGGAGCTACCTCCAAGGCAACTCCAAGGAGGGAAACTTGACCTCTTCTCCTCACTACCTAACCATACCCTGCCTCGTACTGGAATTGCAGTTAAGATTTATCAGAAAGAAAAGCTTAAATCCCTTTAAAAAAAAAAAACAAAAAACCACCTTTATTCTAGCACTCCCATCTGAAAGACAGCAAAGTCCAAAGAGATGAAGTGACTTGCCCAAGGTCCACTTGCCCAAGGACACTGCTAACTAGCCATCATATGACAAGTGAACATCTTCCCACTATTACCCCAGGTCCCACATCACCCTGGGCCTCAATTCCCAGTCTAGGATAGAGAAAAGGGATCAGACTATCTCTACTGGTATTTTCCAAGACTAACGTGTTTTCATTTTCTAAATTTCTTTTCTTTAATGATGTTTTATTGTGGTAAAAGTCACATAATATAAAATATTTTACCATATTTAGCTGTACCAAGTGGCACTAAGTACATTCACATTGTTGTATAACACTCACCATCATCCAGCTCCTGAATTTTTCACTTTCCTAAACTGAAACTCTGTCCCCATTAAACACTGAGTCCTCATCCCCCTTCCTCCCAAACCCCCTCCCTGGCCCCTGGCATCTCCCAGTGTACTTTCTAACTATGAATTTGACTGTTCTGGGTACCTTATATACGTGAAATCAAATAGTATTTGTCTGCACACACCATATATTGGAATGCATTTTTAAGATTAGCTTAATATACATCTTACAAAGAGACTCTATCTTCTTTTTTCCCCCCTGTGCTATGCTTGAACACTCATTACTTAGCCTGTATCGTCCTTGGTCCTACAGTAAGGGTGTGCTGACTGCTATGACTGCTACTTTAGTATAATTCTGGTCCGCTGCGTGTAAACTCTATGACTGCTAGATGCCTTTGCTTTCTGTGTGCTTTGTGTTCAAGCTGGGGAGCTGGTCTGGGCTTTGTTCAACCACACTGAGCTTGTTCCAAGGGTCTCAGGGAAACAGGGAGGATAAACAGATTGTAACAATTACCCATATTTATTGAGCACTCAAGGTAGTGAGGGCTTTAGCAGCTGGAGCCCATTTTCATGTGGAATTGCAAATATGTCTATATTTCTCACATGAGGACTGATGGCCTCACAAGGATGACGTAATGGTTAGTAATAAACCGCCCTGAGCAAGAATCCTGTCTGTGCCATTTACCACTGGCATGCTAAGTTCTTCAGCCTCAACTTTCTCATCTGTAAGACAGATTTGATAATTCCCATGGCACCGGAATATTTAAATGGTATGATCACTAAATGGTATGTCGCGAATCTTGTAGAGGGCTGGACGTATATTAAGCGCTCCATAATGGTAACGCTATTACTATATTTTTTCCCCTCTGTCTTATAATCTCCAGTAAGCCTCAGAAGCTTCAGAATGAGTGCTATGTCATTTGTGAGGTTGCTATCAGGCATGGGCTTTCCTGGTTGCTCAGATGGTAAAGAATCTACCCATAATTCAGGAGACCCTGATTCAATCACTGGGTTGGAAAGATCCCCTGGAAAAGGGAATGACAACCCACTCCAGTATTCTTGCCTGGAGAACCCCCATGGACAGAGGAGCCTGGTGGGCTACAGTCCATGGGGCTGCAAAGAGTCAGACATGACTGAGCGACTAACCCTACTACACTATCATTCGTGGACGTATCAGAAACAAATTTTTAAAATGTCTCCCTGGAACTTTCTTCAGTGCTCTGCTACCACTGACAGAGAGGAGAGAGAAAAAAGGAAAAAAGCTGAGAGAAATAAGTTTGACTTGTTCAGTTCAGTTCAGTCGCTCAGTTGTATCTGATTCTTTGTAACCCCATGGACCGTAGCACACCAGGCCTCCCTGTCCATCACCAACTCCTGGAGTTCACCCAAACTCATGTCCATTGAGTCAGTGATGCCATTCAACCATCTCATCCTCTGTCATCCCCTTCTCTTCCTGCCCTCAATAATTCTGGTTCTCTACATGTAAACTCAAGTGGTGGCCCCTAACTTCCTCAGACTCTTAAACACCAGAAAAGAACCAAGCTCCCTTCCCAGAGCTGCCAAACAAACACAGGTTACCTTAAGGAGTTACACAATGACAGCTCATAGATAAAATGGGTATGGCCCACACAGATGTCTAAAATTTTCAAAATTAGTTGGTAATATTTTCAATCCAGGAATTCCATTTGAAAATCTAGGTTTCTTGTTTCTCTCTCATTTTTAACTTTCATAAATTTTGAAATCTAACACACATACTCAGAGCAAAATCATACAGCAAAATTGTATAACTACCACAAAGTTAACACCCAAACAACTACCACCCAGGTCAAGAAATAAAAGACCCACCAGGAACTTCCAGGTACCCTTTTTAGCCATGTACACTGTCCCACCAAAATTTACCATCTAACATACATTCCTAAGTATTGCTTAATTTTGCCTGCTTTTTGAAATTTATATAAAGGAAATAATCCAGCATGATTTTATGTGTATCTGATTCCCTTTGCTCAATATCACACTTCTAGCATTTGTCCATATTGTTGTATATGGGTGTAGTTGACTTATTTCCATTTCTCTATAGGATTCTATTGAATGAATATGTCACAATTCATCCATCTGTAGTCTCACTGTTGAGGGACAGTTGAGCTGCTTACACTCTGAATAATGAGTCTGTAAATATTCTTGTATATGTCTCTTGCTGCACATGTGCACGCATTTTTGTTGGATGTAAATGGGGAGTGGTAGGAGAACGTTCAGTTTTAATCGATCCTGCCAAGTAGCTTCCAAAGTGGCGGCACCAATTTACACTCCCACCATCAGTATGTGATGATTCTCAGTGCTCCAAATTCTCTCGAACACTTGTGATTGTCAGTCATTTTAATTTTAGCCATTCTGGTGGGGGTGTAAGTGACAACTCATTGTGATTTTCACTTGTATCTCTCCTGATTATTCGTGAGGTTAGCTTCATTTCTATGTTTATTGAAATGTTGATATGCTTTTTAAAGGGATAAACAGTTCATGCCTTTTTCCCATTTTGCGGCTTGCTTTTCTGTGCTTTCCTTACTGATTTGTAAATGTCTAGATATGAGCCTGTGGTTAAATGTGTATGTTGCAAATATCTCCTTCCTTTCTGTAGCTTGTATTTGCGCTTTCTTAATGGTATCTCTTGATGTACAGTTCAACTTATCAGTTTTTTTAATGGATATTTAATATCCTATTTAAGAAGACCTATACCACCCTGAGGTCATCAACATATTCTCCTAGATTATCTTCTGGTGGCTTTATGTTTTCCATTTAGCGTATCCCACCTAGAACTGATTTTTATATGGTATGATACAGGGGGGGATTTTTTTATTTTATTTTTGATACAGGGGTTTAGAATCAATTTTTTTCATACTGATATCCAACTGATGGCATCATTTATTGAAAAGCTCATCCTTTCTCCACTGAATTTCAGTGGCATCTTGATCATAAATCAAATGACCAAAATACACATGTAACTGTGTTTCTGGTCTTCCTTTTCTATTCTATTGGTCTATATGTATACCTTTGGGTCTTAAATTTAATCCAAGTTTTTACATATGTTCAAAACAATTTTGAACCTGTTAGACATTTACATTTTACATATAAATTTTAGAATCAACATGTCAAATTATGAAAAAAAAATACAAGAAATGAGATGGCCTTTAACTTACATGTCCATTTGGGAGAACTGATATCTCTAAATACTGTCTCTCAATCCAAACATATAACATATTGCTCTACTTATTTGTTGTTGCTTAGTCGCTAAGTTGCATCCAACTCTGGTTTTCCTATACTTCTTTTAGTGTTGTTAAGTAGTTTTCAGTATAGAGATTTTGCACATTGGTTGTTAGATCTATGTTCCAGGTATCTGATGCTTTTTGATATTATTGTAAAGAGTATCTTTAAAAATATTATGTTATAATTTTTGTTGCTGATAGATCAAAATAGAAATAATGACTAATATTGATTTCATGTCCAGTGACCTTGCCATATTCACTTGGTAACTAATATTTTTCAATAGTATTTGGGGGCTTTTCTATAATCTTGTCACCTATGAATAATGACAAGTCGCTAAGTTGCATCCAACTCTGGTTTTCCTATACTTCTTTTAGTGTTGTTACGTAGTTTTCAGTATAGAGATTTTGCACATTGGTTGTTAGATCTATGTTCTAGGTATTTGATGCTTTTTGATATTACTGTAAAGAGTATCTTTAAAAATATTATGTTATAATTTTTGTTGCTGATAGATCAAAATAGAAATAATGACTAATATTGATTTCATGTTCAGTGACCTTGCCATATTCACTTGGTAACTCTAATATTTTTCAATAGTATTTGGGGGCTTTTCTATAATCTTGTCACCTATGACTAATGACAGTATTATTTTTTTCTTGTCAACTTGGTCATGATATTAACTCTTATATCCTGTTTACTAGTGCTAATATTTCGTTTAGGATTTTCATTTTGACTATGAAATAAAGTATCCGTAGTTTTCTCTTCTATTATTGTCCCTGTTCAGAGCTGTCTTGATCTCAGAAGAAGAAAGGAGTGCTCCCTCTTTCTATTCTCTGGAAGAACCCTGTAAAATGGTGGTTATTTATTTCTCAACTATTTTTTTAAGAACTCAGAAGAGAGGTATTTGGGTCTGGAGTTTTCTTTGTACAAAGCATTAAATGACTTGAAGAGTTATAGCACTAGTTAATTTTGCTATTCTTGTGGCAGTTTTGATAATGTATATTACGTAGATGAAATTTTCCCATTTCATCTATATTTTAAAATATCTTGTTTATAATATCCTCTAACTGTCTTCTTCATGTCCATATAATTTGTAAGTGATGTTACTTTTTATACTCCTGACATTGGTTGTTTTTGTGCTTGGTGGCTCTTGCACTTTCTCTAAGATTCCTTAGGGGTTGCTTTTGATTTCATTGATCTTTTCTATTGTATGCTTCTTATGTAACTAATTTCTAGTCTTCTCTCTTATGTTCTTGAAATGGATGCACAGTTCATTGATTTTTTTGGTAACAGTTTTCTTCTTTTCTAATGTGTGAATTTATAAAGCCATTCATTTCCCTCTAGAGATAGGCTTAATTATATCATTCATTTGTTGACTTTTCAGATTTACTAATTTTTTTTTTATCTTTCTACCTTTTACTCATCCTATTAATTTGGAAAGTTGACAACTCTTACCTATTCTTTTTGCAGTTACACTAGAGATCACAATATTTATTCTTTCTTTAAAAACATTTATCTGTTTATCTATTTATTTATTTATTTGGCTGCATCAGGCCTTAATTGCAGCACATATGCTTAGTTGCTCCATGGCATGTGGGATCTTAGTTCCCTGACCAGGGACGGAACATACATCCCCTGCATTGCAAGGCAGATTCTTAACCACAGAACCACCAGGGAAGTGCCACAACATTTATTCCTGACTAACTGAATGTTATTGTGTATCTCTACTTATTCCATCCTCCCAGACAGTGCAAAGATCTTAGAACACTGCAGCTTTATTTTTTTCTAGCCAACATACATAACATGCTTGTTGTGTAATTTTTGTATTTTTAAACTCAACAAAATATGTGGGAAATATGGTGGATACAGTGGAAAACCCTAACATACATGGTAAATGGGACATCTTACAGAGAAAATAAGAGGATTCAGAAATAATGTGTGAAGAGTCAATTGCTAAGAGCTTTCTAAACCTGATAAAAGATATTATAGTACAAATTCAAGAAGTCCAATATACCCAAAGCAAGTTAAACAAAAGAAATCACACCTACACAAGCTACTAACATTGCTGAAAACCACAGACAAGCTCTTAAAAGCATTCAGAGTGAAGAAAGGGTGAGAGGCAAATTACTACAAAATGATCAGCATTAAGACTGACAGCTGACTCTTCACAAGAAACAACTGAATTATATTTTCTAAGTGCTGAAAGAAAATAACTGCAAATGTAAATTCTATATTCAACAAAGATGTATTTTCAAGAGAAAGGGTAAAATGAGGACATTGTCATACAAATTTTAAAAAAAAAAGTATTTGTCAATAATAGACATACCCTAATGGAAATAACTCAAGGATATTACTCAGGAAAAAGCAGAAGTATTTGAGATGGAAACTCAGGAATAAAAAGGAACTAGAATTATAAAAATATGGGTAGATACAAACAAATATGGACTGAGTAAATAGCAATCACAATAATGTTCCATTCTTTTCACTTTCTGTGCTTTAATCTTGTTATTTTCTTTTGATCTATCTTGAAGTTTACTGATTCTCTTTTAAGAAGCACCTAATCTACCATTAAGTCTATAAAATTCTTGATGTCAATCTTTTCTTTTTCAGATTTGAAATTTCCTCTTTATTATTTTGCATGGTTTTCAGTAGTCTGCTGAAATTATCTATCTTGTATTTTATTCTCCGGAAGGTAGTAAGCTTAGTTGACTATAAAATACATGCCTGATCAATCTAATATCTTGAGCCCCTATGGATATGGCCCTATCTTCTCTTCTGTTCATTTATACTTACGTTGTTTTAGCTTCTGATGTAACTGGTTATTTTTTATCGTGTTCTGGACATTGTATTGCAGAATTTTTCATAGAAATAATTTGATGCCTAGGGTTATGCTAGCTTTTCCCCTAATAGATGTAGGTTTGCCTTGTTAATATCAATCCATTAGCATTTCAGTCCCGTTTTAGAGATTGAGATGATTTAAAACTAAATTGCCATCTCTACAAGCACCTATTTCCAGGTTCATCCTCACTTCTGCTGGGCAGCTATTCTGAGTCCCTACCCAAAATGACAATTCTTTAACAGCCTCATTCTACTGCCACCAATTTTTGTTTCTGAACTCCAATCCCCACATTCTTATTCCTTCCTTCTTTTAGTTTGTTTCTTCTGGAATTGGTAAATGTCTCCAGGGCAAAAATATCTCCAAACACAAGGGTTACCCACTGACTTTCCTCTAGCCTCAGCTCCTTGCTCTGTGGTTCTTCACTCTCTTGTTGGCCCTTTAGATCTTCGAGCAGATTTTGAAGTATTTTGTCCAGTTTTTCTTTTTGTCCCATTGGACCAAGTTATATAGTTTCTCAATGAGATAAGTAAAAGCCCTATGCCTTCTCTTAAAAAAATTCACAGACATGTCCACAAGAAACTGACTGCAGGCAGCGGTTTCCCCCTCTAGATGATTCTCCCAAATCATCAGTTTCCAGCTGGTCACTTCTCATTTACATCAGCTCAGTCACTGTGTGTCTCAGGGACTGAGACTCTTGCCTTAAATCCTTTCTAAAACAAAGCAAAAGATAAACATTCTGATAAAGCACTATTTGGTCTTCTAAGTCAAATTTAAACTTCTGAGTCTATTTCTTCTAAATTAGGCTTTAGGTACTTGGTAAATGAAGGTTAGGTTGTTTCTTATTTTGCTGGGAAAGAGCTCCTAAAGGTTTTATAGGGTTGCTATCATTCTCCTCTCCATGTGCCTGGAAGATCTGTAATGTTTAATGGTCCCAGGCTTGCCCTGTGAGGACAGACTGACAGTCTCTTCTGAGCAGCCGAACAGCTGCTGGTTTCTAGCCTCAGTCATGGTGTGAGACCAGGACAGTGCTGAATGGAAGACTGAAGGCAGGATGACTTGGAAACAGATGGTGTATAGCTCCCACAGGGTGTGGGGTCCACTTCCAGAGTCAGAAGAAGAGTATTAATGCCACTAGGATGCCACGTTGAGTGAAAACAAAACCACACACACACAAATAAGATAGAAGACTCAACTCTTCCTGTCAATAATCAGGAAATCTATCTGTTCAAGGACTGACTAGTAGATTCAGAATAGACTTTGCCAAAGGGTCAATAAAATGGAATAAAAGCCTACAAAGATTTTCAGATACCCTGGGAAAGACAGAAGGGTGTGACCTTTTCTAAAAAACTCCTGTCCTTTGCTCAGTCTAATTCAATGAAAACTTTCTGAGTACAGCTGTTCTATGCAAAATAATCTCTACTTTCAGGAAGAAGGTACTTTCCCTAATTGTGGTTGAGTATGCAGTTCCCAGAACCAAGCTGCCTGGATTCTAATCCCAGCTATGCAGTATACCAGCAATGTACTCTCGGGCATGTTATTTAATTTCTCTGTATTGTCATTTTCCCATATATAAAACAGAAATACTAGTGATACTTAGCTCACAGAGAGAGGATTTTTAAAAAGTAATGCAGGTAAAGTACCTAGAATAGTGACTGATCTTAAAAAAATGCTATTTGCAATTAAACTTTTTATTATTATTATAATTCTTACTTAACAATATCTAACATGCTTATCTTGTGTCTCTCAGAGCCATGGGTTTCTTACCTCTGTTCTATATTCTTTTATTTACCATTCTAAACAGGCTGCTTTCATAAGACTATTTCTTTACTAGCTGAATGTGGGGATTGCATTGGGGAGTCCCACATCTTGCTGCTCATTTCAGAAGGCTCTTTGACAACACTACTTCCTAGGATCCAAATATAGAGAGTATGATTTAGTAGATCTGGAATGGGCATAGGAAGCTGAATTTTACTGATGAACATAGATGCAAAAATCCTCAAAAAAATTCTAGTAAACAGAATCCAACAACATATTAAAAAGATCATACATCATGACCAAGTGGGCTGTATCCCAGGGATGCAAGGATTCTTCAATATTCACAAATCAATCATGTGATACACCAAATTAACAAATTGAAAGATAAAAACCATATGATTATCTCAATAGATGCAGAGAAAGCCTTTGACAAAATTCAACATCCAATTATGATAAAAACCCTCCAGAAAGTAGGCATAGAAGGAACATACCTCAACATAATAAAAGCCATATATGATAAATCCACAGCAAACATTATCCTCAATGGTGAAAAATTGAAAGTATTTCCCCTAAAGTCAGGAACAAGACAAGGGTACCCACTCTCACCACTACTGTTCAACATAGTTTTGGAAGTTTTAGCCACAGCAATCAGAGAAGAAAAAGAAATAAAAGGAATCCAAATTGGAAAAGAAGAAGTAAAACTCTCACTGTTTGCAGATGACAAGATCCTCTACATAGAAAACCCTAAAGACTCCACCAGAAAATTACTAGAGCTAATCAATGAATACAGTAAAGTTGCAGGATATAAAATTAATACACAGAAATCCCTTGCATTCCTATAAACTGTGAGAAAACAGAAAGAGAAATTAAGGAAACAATTCCATTCACCATTGTGATGAAAAGAATAAAATACTTAGGAATAAATCTACCTAAAGAAACAAAAGACCTATATATAGAAAACTATAAAACACTGATGAAAGAAATCAAAGATGACACTAATAGATGGAGAAGTATACCATGTTCATGGAAGAATCAATATAGTGAAAATGAGTATACTACCTGAAGCAATCTATAGATTCAATGCAATTCCTATCAAGCTACCGATGGTATTTTTCACAGAACTAGAACAAATAATTTCACAATTTATATGTAAATACAGAAAACCTCAAATAGCCAAAGTCATCTTGAGAAAGAAGAATGGACCAGGGGGAATCAACCTGCCTGACTTCAGACTATACTACAAAGCTACAGTCATCAAGACAGTATGGTACTGGCACAAAGACAGAAATATAGATCAATGGAACAAAATAGAAAGCCCAGAGATAAATTAACACACCTATGAAGACCTTATCTTTGACAAAGGAGGCAAGAATATACAATGGATAAAAGACAATCTCTTTAACAAGTGGTTCTGGGAAAACTAGTCAATCACCTGTAAAAGAATGAAACTAGAACACTTTCTAACACCATACACAAAAATAAACTCAAATTGGATTAAAGATCTAAATGTAAGACCAGAATCTATAAAACTCCTAGAGGAACACATAAGCAAAACACTCTCTGACATAAATCACAGCAGGATCCTCTATGACCTACCTCCCAGAGTAATGGAAATAAAAGCAAAAATAAACAAATGGGACCTAATTAAACTTAAAAGCTTTGGCAAAATGAAGGAAACTATAAGCAAGGTGAAAAGAAAGCCTTCAGAGTGGGAGAAAATAATAGCAAATGAAGTGACTGACAAAGAATTAATCTCAAAAATATACAAGCAGCTACTGTAGCTCAATTCCAGAAAAATAAACAACCCAATCAAAAAAGTGGGCCAAAGAACTAAACAGACATTTCTCCAAAGAAGACATACAGATGGCTAACAAACACATAAAAAGATGCTCAACATCCCTCATTATCAGAGAAATGCAAATCAAAACCACAATAAGGTACCATCTCATGCTGGTCAGAATGGCTGCTATTAAAAAGTCTACAAACAATAAATGCTGGAGAGGGTGCAGAGAAAAGGGAACCCTCTTACACTATTGATAGGAATGCAAAGTAGTACAGCCACTATAGAGAACAGTGTGGAGATTCCTTAAAAAACTGGAAACAGAACTGCCATATGACCCAGCAATCCCACTGCTGAGCATATACACCAAGGAAACCAGAACTGAAAGAGACACATGTACCCCAATGTTCATCGCAGCACTGTTTACAACAGCTAGGACATGGAAGCAACTTAGATGTCCATCGGCAGACAAATGGATAAGAAAGTTGTGGTACGTATACACAATGGAATATTACTCAGCTTTAAAAAGAATGCATTTGAATCAGTTCTAATGAGGTGGGTGAAACTGGAGCCTATTATATAGAGTGAATTAAGTCAGAAAGAAAAACACCAATACAATATATTAATGTATATATATGGAATTTAGAAAGATGGTAAGGACCCTCTATGCGAGACAGCAAAAGAGATACAGATCTAAAGAACAGACTTTTGGACTCTGTGGAGAAGGTGAGGGTGGGATGACTTGAGAGAATAGCATTGAAACATGTATATTACCACATGTGAAATAGATCACCAGTCCAAGTTCAATGCATGGAACAGGGCACTCAAAGCCGATGCATTGGGACAACCCTGAGGGATATGGGGAGGGAGGAAGGTGGGAGGGGGCTTCAGGATGGGGGACACATGTACACCCATGGCTGATTCATGTCAATTTATGGCAAAAACCACTAAAATATTGTAAAGTAATTAGCTTCCAATTAAAATAAATTAATTTTTTTTAAAAAACCTCACTGGCGAAACACTGGACTCTGGTATACCAATTATTAAACATCTGGACCCAACTATTAAATGTTCATGAACTTTGCAAACTGGTTGCTCAACTATCAGTAGCTATTGGCTATGGTGGGAATATTTACATTATGAAAATTGGCAAATGCTACACTTTTTCTTTTTTTCTGGCAAGCTAGTTCACTACCAGGAGAAATATCAATAGCCTCAGATATACAGATGATACCACTCTAATGGCAGAAAGTGAAGAGGAACTAAAGAGCCTCTTGATGAGGGTGAAAGAAGAAAGTGAAAAAGCTGGCTTAAAATTCAATATTAAAAAAAACTAAGATCATGGCACCCAGTCCCATCACTCCTGGCAAACATAAGGGGAAAAGTGAAAGGAGTGACAGATTTCCTCTTCTTGGGCTCTAAAAATCACTGCAGATGGTAACTGCAGCCATGAAATTAGAAGATGCTTGCTTCTTGGAAGGAAAGTTATGACAAACCTAGACAGTGTATTAAAAAGCAAAGACATCACTTTCCCGACAAAGGTCTATATAGACAAGGCTATGGTCTTTCCAGTAGTCATGTACAGATGTGAGTTGGACCATAAAGAAGGCAGAGTGCCAAAGAATAGATGCTTTCAAACTGTGGTGCTAGAGAAGACTCTTGAGAGTCCCTTGGACTGCAAGGAGATCAAACCAGTCAGTCCTAAAGGAAATCAGCCCTGAAGACTCATTGGTAGGACTGAGGCTGAAGCTGAAATTCCAATACTTTGGCCACCTGATGTGAAGAGCTGACTCACTGGAAAAGACCCTGATGCTGGGAATGATTGAAGGCAGAGAAGAGAGTGACAGGGGATGAGATGGTTGGATGGCATCCAATGGACATGGATATGACTCAATGGACATGAGTTTGAGGAGATGGTGAGGGACAGGGAGGCCTGGTGTGCCATAGTCTATTGGTGTGCTATAGTCTGTTGGTGTGCTATAGTCTATTGGGTCACAAAGCGTCAGACAACTTGGCAACTGAACAATGACAAGTTGACTACCACACTGCAGGTATAATCTTCTCCTTCCTGGGAGTGTTTCTGCTTGACCAAAATCTTCACTGTTCTCAGGGTTTGTTGATTGAGATTTGGATCTCTCATGGAATGGGGATTCCCATGGTGGAAAGGGCTATTAACCAGATATCTCTGCATCCATATTGAAACTCTCATGTCTTCACTGTGAGGCAGACGTGGAAAATTGCCTATTGGTTACTCTAGCTTATGGATGTGTGATAGTCAGCTCTCACAAAGATTTAAAATCAGTTTTGAGGCAGCTTGTACAAAATCATGGCAGTACACATTAAAATCCAGATTCTCTTTAAAGCTTTTCTTGAAAAAAGTGAGTGACTTCCCTGAAAGTCCCATGGTTAAGACTCCATGCTCCCACTGCAGGGGACCTGGGCTTGATCCCTAGTCAGGGAACTAAGATCCTACATGTCATGCTGTGGCCGAAAGAAAGAAAAATAAATAATCTATGGAGAATTTCTTTTTTTAATGGAAAGATCTGGACCTGTTTCTCATTTGAAAAATTCTGGCTAAAGCTGAGTGACCACTGGCAGGATGAAAAATGTTCTCTCACCTGCCCATTTGTTCCTTTATGCTTCCTGCCTGGCCCCTGAGTCTGCAGCTCACTGCAGCTGTGTACCTTGCTGGAAAAGGTGACAGACCAGGACTTCGCAGATGGGAGCCTGTCATCATGATGCTGCTTTTAACTCATTGTGTGGCCTTGGCTGACTCACTTTCCCCATAGAAGTCCTAGTTTCTCATTTGCAACCTGGGAGAACGCACACCATATCTGCCTCTAAATGACCTTGGGATGGTCTGAAATGGGAGAGTGTAAGCCCCTGAATGCCAGCTGCAGGAAAGTAAAGAATTAACTGCTATCTGTTGATTTCTATTATCTATTGTCCCCTTAGTGGGGGTGAAGGATCCCAGAACAAGATCTGATAGGAAAAAATGTCTGACTGCATTGGCACACTGAGAATGGATGGGGAGAGATGGTTCCATGATGAGAAAAGCATATGTAACAGAAGTACCAATGAACTTGCTGAATCTGCAGTCTTGCTCAGGGAGCTTTGGGACCATGAGAATTTAAAGACCTTGTTATTAACCACCTCCACTTTACATTTATGAAAATACGGGCTCAGAAGGAACATGGCTTAGAATTAGATCTGCATATCAATCCTAGCAACATTCCTTAACCTCTCTAAGCCTCTGTTTCCTCGTGTATAAAATGGGAATGCAAGAATCTGTCTTATAACACATTATGAAGATTCAGTGAGATAATGCGCTTTCGTTACCTAAAACATATTGTAAATGTCCATTAAGTGACAGCTGCTGTTATTAAATCAGGCATATGCTAATTGAACCACTGGCAAACCAGGAAGTAGTTAAGAGAATAGACGTATTGCTAGTGGATAGTTCCCTACAGGAAAAGAATTTTTCATCAACCAGATGGGGCTCCTTTGACTTCCCATTGCGCTGAGGTGCTTCAAATCAGTATTTTTCCTAGCATTTGCTACAAGAAGCATGAGACGCCCAACCATATAAGCCCAAGTTAACGGCAAGTGCTGAGAGTCAGAGGTGGTATTATTAATAGCATTATAAAGCATTTGCAGAGTTGAACTGGCGTGTGTTTCCCCTTCAAAACTCCTTAAATATTGCCCCTACTCAGCTGGGAATGAAAAATTTGGGCTCTGAGAACATTTATTTATTTTCCCTGCTTTTCACGCCTCTTTTCACCAGCAGGTCTGAATATCAAGGCAAAAGTGTTCAAGCTCCTCTGGGCTCCTGAAGGCTGGAACAAATTACAAATTCTTGGAGCCAGTCCTTTTGGACTAAACTCCTTTTTCTTTTCCTCTTTCCCTATAAGATTTTCAGTTCCAGAGAGTCCCTTTTCTCACCCACTCCTCTCCTAATGCAATTCTGTTTGATTTCCACTGAGCAGCTCCTGAAAGGAGCTGCTGAACCGTGCGGTGGCCAGCATTTCAATTCCTGAACACCCGGAGCTGTTTCAGATGCTTCTGTAGATTCAGCAATCTTGCATTTAACCAAAATGATTGACACAACATTTTCCCCTTCCCCAGCATTTCCAGCTCATTAGTCTTACTTGTCTTCCACAGAAAGACTCCCTTGGTTTGGTTTCCTGCCAAATCAGTGAACTTATACAAATACATGCATAAGTCAAACACACCTACACACGCATAGATGTAATAGGTACTGAGTCTATCGGCGGTGAATATTCAACAGTTCATTTCTAGACTTCACGTCTCCACTGAAGTTTTAGTCACTTGCTCTTTTCTTATCTCCCCTTCTTCTTCTCCCCTCCCCTCCCTCCCCACTTCTTTACTTTCTACTTTTCCCAGAAACTGCCTCTTTTTTTAGTAGTAATTATAAAATCTCATATTCTTCAATGTCAAAGAGGCTTGAGAAGCTTTCTTATACAATCCTCTCACTTTAGTTTTGAGAAATCTGTGTGCTGGAAAGGAAACCATGTGCCATCAGTGGTTTTTCTTTGCCTTTAGGAAAGTTTTCAAGCTCCACGGGCATCTCCCCGCACTGCATGGCTCGGGCCCTCCACTTCTCTACCTCAGTCTCCATGCAGTAACCACACAGACCCTTCAGTTCCCACCTCGGGGCCTTTTCACACACTTTTCTTTCTTCCTGGACAGTCTTTCACACCTGGGCACACACCTCTTCTCCACCACTCCACATTCTATTTATTCCTTAAGTCTCAACTCAAATGGTACTCCTTAGACCACACACTGTTCCCTGTTCATTTCCTTCCTGGCACTCATCAAATGTATAACTATGTATTTAGTTGTTTAATGTCTCTTCACCCATTAGAAAGCAAGATCTCTGGGGCTAAACGCCATGTCTTGTCCCTTTCCCCTACTACTTCTTCAGTGCCATATACAGTGCCTAGCACTTGATAGTAACAACAGATAGTAACAAGAAACTTAAAAGTGCATTAAATAATTAAATGCACTTAAAAGTTCATTCCAGCATACAGTAGGTGCAGACAAATACTGCTTGATTCCACTTTTAGAAGGTACCTAGAACAGTCAAATTCAGAGAGTCAGAAAGTATACCTACTGGTAGATGTCAGGGGTCAGGGGCGAGGGTAGCAATGAGGACCTGGTGTCTAATGGGGACACAGTTTCAGTTTAGGAAGGTGAAACATTTGGGAGATAAATGATGGTGAGAGTTGCACAGCAACGTGAAAGTATTTAGTGCCACTGAGATGTACAGTTAAATATTGTTAAAATCTTATGTTTTATATGACTTTTACCAAAACTTTTAAAAAAAAACATTAAAAAAATCCAGTGAATTTTTACAGTAAGGATCATGGCTGAGCTATTCACATTCCTATCAAATGAATAACTATTGCTTATTAAAATATTTGCTTGTGATTATCTATGTTTTGCTAGACAGCAGAAGAATATATGGTTTATTTTGTTATCTTACTTAAAACCTATTCATTCTGTTTCTTTTGTTGAATGTATACATGGTGTAACTTATCTAAATATGATCAAATATGTCTCAGATCAGTCACTTTACTGCTTATTAAAAAAATGAAAGTAATAGTGTCTAACATTTACTGGGACCTTGCAAGTGTCAGAAACATTGGTCTAAGACTTTTATATGTATTAACTCATTTAATACTTACAACTATCCTATGAGGAGGGAATGATTATTATCCCCATTTTGCAGGTAAAAAGACTGAGTGGTAAAGTCACCCACCCATTATTACACAGCTAGAAAGGAACAGAGCTAGTTTCTAATGCAGGCAATTCTGACTGCAAAGCCTGAACACTTATCCAGGCCATGCTGTGTCTTTATGAAGTGTTCCATTAATATTCATTGAAAGAGTAAATGAAAAATTTATCCAAATTGATTAGCAGCAAAACTGAGGTTAAAACTTAAATCGCTTGATTGATAATCCACTCCTCTTTCTATGCAAACAGAGAGCTTCTCAAGAACTAGCAGAGTGCAATAAAAAAAGAAAGAAGAAATTAACAAATTGGTCTGTTGCTGGTAATGACTATGGGAGGGACCTTGTGTTGTAGATTGTGGAGTGAAATGGAAGTCATCCTTTTAGATTCAAGCAGGACCTAATGGCAGGTAGAAAAACACTGAACTATTGAAGAGGACTTAGGATAAGGAATTAGGTTCTCTAGAAACACGAAGTGGATTTATAGTTATTATCACCACCAATTCTCATATTTTAGATGAGATTTTTCAAACCTGTTTCTGAAGTATAAGCAACCATCAGTTTTATGAGAGTGCTGGTCAGAATTCTATTTAGGATGAAAGCTCCAGCTGAGTGCCTTGTTCGCTGCTGCCTCCACAGCGTGCGGAGCATCGCCTGGCACATAGTAAGTGCTCAGTAATATTTATTTAATGAGTTAATGGGAAAGGCACATCCACAAATCCATCAGTGTGTCCTCACTGAGTACCTGTTATTAAGTTTATGCAGTCAAGGCACAGTAAGGCTCACAAAGAAAAATAAGTCAGATTCCTTTCCACGGAGATGTCCTAATCTAGGTGGACCTCATAACAACTACCACTATCAATAAAACTCGCCATCTTGGGGGTGTGCTTTGTCTATATGCTGTACTATGTCCCTTTATTTATTATGTCATTTTCATACTTCTAACACCCTTAGGATAATGGCATTAGTACTAGACTCCATTTGTAGATGTAGACACTGAGGTTTAGAGATGCCAATTCCTTGATCACAGTCACAAAGCAAGGAACTTGTGGAGCCAGGATTTGAACTCAGCTCCATTTGACTCTGGTATCAACTATGCCAAATGCATTCATCCCATTATTTCAAGGTCACCACCTATGGGTGAGAGGCATGTTGGGACTACCAGTGTTTGCAGCATTAGAACGTAGAAGCAGAGACAGAGACAGCACCACAAGAAACACCACTCAGCCTCTCCAGGTCTATATATGCTGCTGATCTGGACCTGAGATACTCCCATTCTTCACCTGCCACAACCCTATTTGTTGTGTAGGACAGATTCAGTGACTCCCCTTCCTGGAAGCATTCTCAAACACTGTAAGATCAGGTTAGCTCTGCCCTCCTTCATGACCCCTCATTGTAATACTTCTCATCCCACATTCTCATCTCATGTGTTTCCCACCCACTGTTCTCTGAGTTCTTCCAGGAAAGTGTTTTATCCTTTCAGGGCTAGTACAGTGCCTGACCTATAGTGTATCATTTCCTAAATATTTATGGAATAAATGAATTTTGGGTAGAAAGTGCCACATATGGATCCAACCAGAATATCACAGAATTCAAAGGAAGGAATACATTTTAGGGTGCTAATTAAAACTCCAAGCAAAGAACTGCTGAGAAGTTGGGTAAGGTGCTCACACAGTGCTGCACTGCATATGTGTGGACCTAAAGGCCTCAGCAGATGAGTGGTGTGCAGTGTGGTCCTGGCAATGTCAACATGGTGAAGACATTCTGCATGTTCCTGTTCGTGACCTGGGAACTCATGCTGAGGGTGCTGCTGTCACTGGTGCTCAGTACTGCCCCTGCCCTATGCTCGGGGGCACAAAGGTCAAGATCAGGAGAGAATCAAGAGTGGAAGTCTATCATGATGATGAAGCTGAGCCCAGAGCTGCATGTACACTTCAGTTCAGTTCAGTCACCCAGCCATGTCCAACTCCTTGCGACCCCATGGACTGCAGCATGCCAGGCCTCCCTGTCCATCACCAACTCCCAGAGTTTACCCAAACTCATGTCCATTGAGTTGGTGATGTCATCCAGCCATCTCATCCTCTGTCACCCCCTTCTCCTCTTCCCTTCAATCTTTCCCAGCATCAGGGTCTTTTCCAATGAGTCAGTTCTTTGCATCAGGTGGCCAAATTCTTGGAGTTTCAGCTTCATCATCAGTCCTTCCAATGAATATTCAGGACTGATTTCCTTTAGGATGGACTGGTTGGATCTCTTGCAGTCCAAGAGACTCTCAAGAGTCTTCTCCAACACCACAGTTCAAAAGCATCAATTCTTCAGTGCTCAGCTTCCTTTATAGTCCAACTCTCACATCCATATATGACTACTGGAAAAACAATAGCTTTGACTAGAGGGACCTTTGTTGGCAAAGTAATGTCTCTTCTTTTTAATATGCTGTCTAGGTTGCATATGTTGTCATAGCTTTTCTTCCAAGGAGCAAGTGTCTTTTAATTTCATGGCTGCAGTCACCATCTGCAGTGATTTGGGGGCCCAAAAAAATAAAGTCTCTCACTGTTTCCATTGTTTCCCCATCTATTTGCTGTGAAGTAATGGGACCGGATGCCATGATCTCAGTTTTCTGAATGTTGACTTTTAAGTCAACTTTTTCACTCTCCTCTTTCACTTTCATCAAGAGGCTCTTCACTTTCTGCCATAAGGGTGGTGTCATCTGCATATCTGAGGTTATTGATATTTCTCCAGGCAATCTTGATTCCAGCTTGGGCTTCCTCCAGCCCAGCATTTCTCATGATATACTCTGCATATAAGTTAAATAAGCAGGGTGACAGTATACAGCTTTGATGTACTCCTTTCCCAATTTGGAACCAGTCTGTTGTTCCATGTCCAGTTCTAACTGTTGCTTCCTGACCTGCATACAGATTTCTCAGGAGGCAGGTCAGGTAGTATGATACACTTAATCTTATCAAAATGAATGGAAGTAAAGAAATCTGAAGGAAATTCAAGACCACAAAACTTACTGAACTGAAATACTGGATTGGCCAAAAAGTTTGCTCAGATTTTTCCATAACATCTTATAAAAAAGACCAGGATGAACATTTTGGCCAAACCAATACATCATACTGTTTAAACCAAGAATAACAGTGTTGTGAGAAAGACCATCCTGCTAAGTCATGATGGAGGCGGAAGACAAACAGCAGCCCTGGAAGACAATCCTTCCCTTGGAATTACCTAAAATGGAACTTCATTTTCATTTTCATTTGAGTGGATCCATTAGTGCTAATGCCATGAGGAAATCAATACACAATAAGCCAGGTCTTAAAATCCATGACTAGATGACTGTGATTAACAAGGGAAAGAAAAGAACTTTGGAAGAATGTCTCCAGAAGTTTCAAAGTATTCATCAGCTTGCTACTGGCCCTGAAGAGACTTTCATGACCACAAAAGATGTTATTAAAGAATTCACAAATGATGGTGTCAAGTGCCTGAAACAAAGGAACACACCCAGAAAAGAAAATACTACGGAATGACTGAAAAGACTTACATGGAATTTGTACTTGATACTATAAAACAGTCTGAAAAAAGAGAACATAGACACTGATGCTAGGTATTTGACAGCAATCAACAGAAGAGCTGGCCCTTCAGTAGCCAAAGAGACTGTTAAGCTTCCTGAAGAGTACTTCCTTTCTACTGAGGACACAGTTCTTGGGCTTGACCTCGGTGGAAACCCTATGGTAGGACAAACAATATTCCTTGGAACTTTTTTAGAACCTGATAAAACATATCTTCATTTGCTATTACATTTTACAGAGATCCCAAAGCAAAAGGAATAAAGGAAGGAAGGACAGACGGATGGATGGAAGGAAGCAAGCAATCAATGAAGAGACAGAAGAAGGAAAGGAAAGGAAATTAGGGAAGGGAAAGGAGGGGAAGAGGAAAAGGAAGAAACTTATGTATTCCTGGGTCTACCTCCTGATAGAATTAGGCATGGGACATTTCTCAGTTTCCCTGAGGGAAGATCCCTGGATCTAGTGGACTTTGTAAGGCATCCCTAGACACCACTGGGTAAAGCTTAGGGCTTCAGTTCCCTCAGACAACCTTCTATTCCTCTTGCCCCACCCCCAGGTTGCAATTCACATGGAGAGAAGTACTGTTTTAAGAATACAAATGTCATTTAGAAAAAAGAAAAGATTTAAAGTAGAGTTGAGGGTAAAGTGGTCATTAAGATTCCAGTCTGGATGTTTGAACTATGTTAACCTAGGAAAGTTATCCTCTATGAGCCCTAATTTTTACATCTATACTGTTGAGATGACAAAAATTACTGCTGGGAAGTCAGAATGAAGCCATACATTAGGAGCTCAGCTGAGTGCTCTGTGCTTTGTAAGGACTCAAGTGTTTGTCACAGTCACTGCTGCTGCTGGTGCTACTTGTCTTCCAGCATTATTATTAGGCAAAATTGGGAGAGTAGGCATTTTATGCAGAAGTGCCCTTCTGAGGAAAAGTACAGAGACATGAGGAAATGTCCTGCCCTCAGGTATAAAGACTCATGGCATCGGCAAA
This sequence comes from Budorcas taxicolor, assembly GCF_023091745.1. Lineage (NCBI taxonomy): Eukaryota > Metazoa > Chordata > Mammalia > Artiodactyla > Bovidae > Budorcas > Budorcas taxicolor. Next base: position 64,536,964 of record NC_068916.1, read on the forward strand.
AAAGGCTAGATATTTCATGCTGAGAGAGAGTGACTCCTCTGAACCAAGGAATCAAATTCTCAGAAAATTAGAGAGCTGATGAAACCACGCTCCATTATTGTTTTAAAAAGCTAAATATCAAAATGAAGAGCCCAACATATGAGCCCAATGTGTGTGTCTTTTCCACTAAACATACAGCTGAGACTCTGTACCGTGACTGCCATTTTGTTCTCAGGAAATGATCCCCTGGGAATGTGGGCTGCCATCTCTTATTCTTTCTGGAGAATAGTGATGTATCATTAGACATCTTTTCATCTAGAAGAGTGATACCAGTTTCAGTTCTATGTCTAACCACCTAGTCTTTTCTAAAGGCTGCCCAAACAGAAATGTGAAAAGATGGGACTCAGTCCTTATGACTAGGATTACAGGAGAGTGGCTGTGCTGGTATAAGTGATCCTTTAATTAGCTCTTGTTATGAAAGTTGGACATGCATAGAACCTATTAGAAGGTTTTCAAAATATGTGAAATTATTTAGCTACTTACAGGCTATATCGGTGTACTACTTTCTTGAAGATGCCATTTCCTGACGATGCTAATTATGGAGGCATTTCAGAATAATGACCTCATAAAGTTCAAGCAGCTGTCTCTGTGTGCAGACTTAGATAACACACGGCTATGACCTCACTCAGGCCAAGGGCAGGTCTTAATAGCTTGAAAGGACTGTGGTCAGAAAGGGAGTTTGGCTTACACTGTTTTCCCTCTTAACTGTTTAATAAAAGGAAGTGTCTCATTACAGTTGCTTATTTCCTCCATGATTCCATGGGGTTAGGGCCGTGGTACCTTCGGGTCATTAGACAAAATGAGAGTGATGTCTTGGGATAGATTGGGAACCCCAAAACTCAGCCTCGTTCTCCAGTCATTGGAACACTTTGGTTATTTCATTCCATCACACTGGTCATTTAGAGTTGAAGAGTCTAAAGATACTAGTCATTTCTAAAGGCTGATTAGATCATTTTCCCTGGGGAAAGAGCTTCTCTACTGAGGAACTTCAAGATGTCCAAGAAGATGGGCTCTGTGTTTACTGAGAGACAGGAGAAGTGATCAGGCAGTTACAGAGCCTGGGGTACTGGGGAGTAAAACAAACTGCTGCCCATACGTAATGGAAGGTCAGACGCAGAGTGAGCGTAATGGGAGCCTTATAAAAGCAAAAGGAAAAACCAGGACCATCCACTTACTTAAAATGGAAAAAGGAATGTGATAATACGGATGAGAATACTCCTGAAGATATAAAGTTTCCTGCAAAAGTATGACATTAACTGAGAGATATTAAAGTATCAAGTCATTTCACTAGTTGTCAACTGAGAAAGAGGGAAGATTGTGAGCTCCATCAGCAAAATTTAGAAGCCCTCTTTTTCATCCTTCACCAAGGTCCAACATCTGATACTTATGTGTAAATTTCCTTGACTTTAATGAGAATCAGTTGCAAATACAGCTTGCAGGGTTCAGATGGAGATCATCACCAATCTGGGAGCTGACAAATAGAACTTAAGTTTCTTCCCTAGACAACAGTAGTTCATCCTTTTTTAAAATCTCCTTTATTCCATGAGGCAGTGGTTCTTAAAGAATGGTCCAGAGCCAGCAGCATGAGCATTACTCAGGAACATGTTAGAAATGCAAATTCTCAAGCCCCACCCTTGACCTACTGAATCAGAAATTCTAGGGGTGAGCTGTGCAGTCTGCATTTTAACAAGCTCTCCAGGGAATACTGATACGCTACAAGCTCAAGTTTGAGAACCACTGTCATAAGTGATTATCCCAGGACAGACCTCCTGGGCTACTGTGTTGGTTATGGGAACTCGAAAGAGAATGACAGAGTTCCAGTAACCTGGAAGAGGATCAAGCACAGCTCACTAAAGGGCAGTATAGGCCAGGTTGGGCTGGAGGACACCAGGGCAGCAAACACGACAGGGGCATGTTCAGGGCTCCCCTGGTGGTCTAGTGTAAAGAATCTGCCTGCTGATGCAGGAAACACAGGTTTGATCCCTGGTCGGGGAAGACCCCATATACTGTGGAGCCCGTGTGCCGCAACTACGGAACCGGTGCTCTAGAGCCCGGGAACCGCAACTACAGAGCCCTGTGCTGCAACTTCTGGAGCCCGTGTGCCTAGAGCCGGTGCTCCACAACAAGAGAAGCCACCACAATGAGAAGAAGCCTGCACGTGCAAGTAGAGAGGAGATCCTGCTCTACAACCAGAGAAAGCTCATGAAGCAATGAAGACCTAGAACAATCAAAAATAAATAAAAATAAATCTTGAACTGCAAGTTCAGGGCGTTTTCACAGGTCTAAGTGAGGCAGCTATACTCAGTCTTATGCAAACAAAGGTTTCTCAGAGAAACAAATGCCTAAATTTAGGTTTCCAAAGGATGAGAGAACTGGTCATTTTAAAGTGGAAAAAACTGAGATTTAGGGCACTTGGACAACTGTACTCCAGGTCACAAAACCTGCAAGCAAGTGGTAGTGTTGGGATTTGAATTCAGGTCACTCCAATTCCAGAGTTCTTGCTTTTAACCATTACAGTTAGGCTGGAAAATAGGTTTTATCAAGCCTGTCAATCCTGATAAATTGATAATGGCTTCCAGGAAGGCTGGTGATGAGGACTCTGAGACCTGGGCTGGGCTCAGCAGGAAAGGATGCCACAATCAATTAGTGATGTCTGCCTTGGGTACAGAATAGGGGAGTATATGTGTCATGCATGCATTTGCTGACCCTGCACTGCAGAGTACTGCCTCCAGGACTTAGCACAAAGAGGGACAGACCTGCAGAGATGTTTCTTATTCATGGAAGATTGTCTCTGACTTTAAGGACTTATAGCTCTGTGGCATCAGTGGGCACCTATTATATGTTACTAGGAGGTAGTCAGTGACAGCTGAGGATGTTATGAGCTGAAGAAGCATTCATTGAGAAAGGGAATGAAGTTTTCTTCAAAAAGTGAAGCTGCTGATTAAGTGTAACAGTGAAAAACAAACAACAATAAAGAACAATCTTATGAACCTAAGCTTCAAAGTTTGTAGGACAATTCACTTTCATTTTTTACTTCTGTTATTTCCATCAACATGGCAGATGTTGATATGATAGAAAATGTCACTGTTCGCGTAATGTGTCAAGTTGGCACTCTCGTGCCTAGGGGAAACTTAAATTTAGAAACGCCACCCAAAAAGTATGCATTCAACATACCTAATGGCTCAACTGTGGAGTAGTTTAGAAGTTACTATCAGTCAGAGGGACTGAGAGCATGGCTCTTCAAGGCAAAGATGGTACTAAGTTAGTGCCAGTTTGCTTCACACATGGTTTATGTTGTTGAGAAGATGGTAGATGAGCTCTTTGAAGGGTAATCAAATACTGTTTTCACAATATATTTGTTAAACCAATGTATGGATTGAAACAACAGTAACAACACAACAGCAACTGGTCCTAATAATCAGAGGAAATCTGATGGGTACCATCAAGTCAGCGAGTCATGGGAAATGACTTCTGGATGAATTTCCTTTGCAAAAATTCTTTTTCACTTCTCCCTGTCTCAACTTCACACTGAACTGTTATAAAAACACTTTTTATCCTTGAAATTAACAATTTTTGGAAGGAACTTGTGCCCTGGACATAGAGATCAAAAGAAGAAGATGACCTCCCCCAAAATCCCAGGTCAGAGCTGTTGGCCACCTGGGCATTTCTCCCCAGGAATTGTGAACATTCATCTCTCAGTAATCATGACTTGGACAACCCATGTGCACCCCCCGCCCCCATTATCAGATGCTCACTTTGCAGTTATGGGCAGCCTTGGGTTTCATCATCTGAACAACTGGGGTGTAAGCCTCAGTGGTCCCCCACCTCAGGGCTCTGCCTGCTGACAGAGCTCCCTTAACCCCCACCTGCAGTTATCAGGAACCGGCTTCCCACTGGTCCTCCTCCCCCAAAGCATTTACACCAGAGATGATGGGGGAGCTTATCACCTTAAGATTTATTTACCTTATCTCACATTGGGAGAAGAGATTTGACAGTACCAGGAATCAAAACATTTCTCTGCCCAAGTCCTGCTGACCAGTGCAGAATTATCTCCGATTCATTTTACATTTTAAACATTATCTGAAACCTCAACAAGGAGAAAAAGAAAACATGACAGCCGTCTGTGGAAAACAGGCTCTGGGGTGCAGGCTGATAAGGACTTCACCTTTAGATAATCACCTGGAGAACCATAAGAAATGGACTCAATGTGCAGAGACTGTGTATCTTTGTATCTTAGCATCTTCTAAGGTACAAATTCCGACACGAAGAAGGTGCCCTGGAGACCAAGGCTGGGGGGTCTCTAGTTTAGATTATATGTTCTGAAAGAGGAAGAGAACCATTTAAAGGTTCATACTGAATACACTGAACCCTGAAGGTTCTCTTTTGCAGGGCTCCTGATCCATTCATGGAGCAGCGAAATACCAAGTCAGTTCAGAGAAACTGCCTTAGTGGCTGTGCAGTTGATTCACGTCCTTCACCCCTGGTTGGTTTTGTAACATGTATCCCAAATACATCCCTACCCATTGAGCAGTTCTGGTGCTGAAGCTTAGCTATGAGCGTCATTGTGCAGCCTTCTCTTTAACCCAGGTCCACGGCTGTTTCCTCCTTCATTCCAGGGAGAGAGACAGTGTAGTGCTTTGGGTTGAGCCCAGGGTTGAGGGTCATAACAAGTTCCAGTTTCTATATCTACTTCTGCCACTGTCATCTTATATGACTTTTGACAAGTATCTTCCTCCTCCCAGCAGCCCAGTGATCTGCTGTTAGTGCAGGACTGGGCTTCCCTGGTGTCTCAGACAGGAAACAATTGGCCTGCAATGTGGGAGACTCGGGTTTGATCCCTGAGTCAGGAAGATCCCCTGGAGGAGGGCATGGCAACCCACTCCAGTATTCCTGCCTGGAGAATCCTATGGACGGAGGAGCCTGGCGGGCTACAGCCCATGGCATTGCAAAGAGCTGGATATGACTGAATGACTAACGCTCATCTCTAAGGAGACTTTCCACCCTAACATTCTAGATCTTCAAGGGAACTGGAATTCTGGGTTCAACTGAAATTGGTGTAACCAGAATTTGCCAACTTTCTTCCTCTCTGGCATGAAGCATCATGCCAGGCATCACAGGGGATATGCTTCTATCAGATCTCTCTCTCTGAACCACAGCACTCACAGGCAAGGGGCGAGTGGAAGAGAAAAACAAGTTTACAGTTATCTCTGGTGCACAGCAGAACATACTGTGTGCTATGAGCAAAGTACAAATGATTATAGGGTCTAAAAGAGGCAGAAATTGCATCTATTTACAAAAAGTCAGACTCACACTTCACGGCATTTCAGATGAGCCTTGTCAGGGAGGGAATTCAGATAGGACACAACTTAGTTTCTATAGCAACATTTACCGAGCAGGTCTTTTGTGCCAGCCACGGTTCTGAGCACTTTGCACACAATAACCCTTTATTCCTCTCAGTCTTTTGATATTGAGGCTGTGATTATTATTCCCGTTCTGCACACGAAGAAACTGAGGCATACACTGCTTAAGTAATAGGCCACGAAGAAAGGGGTATGTGTCGGGATTCAAACACAGGCAATCTGCTGGACAAGCTCCCGTTGGCAATCTGGTGGCTCTACTGATTGTGACACGTGGAAAACCACTGACTGGAAACTGGAGAACGAAGAAGGTCTGACTTCAGGGATGAGCCCTGTGGCCGTGGGCAAGTCCTTTCATGCCTCTGGTCTCCCAATTTCTTACTTGTGAAATAGCAGTGCTAAGTACTGGCCTCACTGGATTGTCATGACAATTCAGTAAAATGGGGGATGTAAACATGATTTCAATGATACAAAGTTCTATATATTTTTCTGTTTGTAAATGCTTTTGTAATGTGGATCATTTTTAAATTATTTATTCAATTTGTTACAATATTGCCTCTGTTTTGTGTTTTGGCCACAAGATATGTGGGATTTTAGTTCCCCAACCAGGGATTGAACCTGCATCCCTTGCATCGGAAGGTGAAGTCTTAACCACTGGTCTACCAAGGAAATTCCTACATACTCTTTTTGAATTTATTTATTTTTAATTGGAGGATAATTGCTTTACAATATTGTGTTGCTTTCTGCCACACATCAACATGAATCAGCCATCGGTATACATAAGTCCCCTCCCTCTTGAACCTCCCTCCCTTCTCCCACCCCATCCTACCCCTCTAGGTTGTCACAGAGCACTAGGTGGAGTTCCCCGTATTATTTACAACAAATTCTATATATTTTTAAATAATAGAAGAAAGCAGAAGGAGCAGCATGATAAGTCTGAAGGTGGTAAAGTGCAAGGTGTATATATTTAGGCATGTGTTTCGGGCAGAGTGATTGTCCAGAGAGTCCCATGAATAAGGGCTACCTGATGGGTCAGGCCTGGGGTCTCTTCCTCAGTTACACCTTGGGGAGTTTCCACTCAAGGCTTTACTTCTCATCTCTACTATCTATGCTGGGCCTTGACTGTGCTCTCTAAAGTAGAGAATGACAAATGTAGTCCATTTTCCTCATGTTTTGTACTGTTGAAGCTCATGCCCAGAATGCCAACACAGTTCTCATCAGCATTTGAGTTCAGCCACAGCTTTGAATGAAAGGACTAGACCCTTAACGCTCAACACTAATATAGGCATTGGCACATTAGTTTCAGCAGAATTGGCCCATGTAAGCGTGACACTAAGGGACAATCCCAGCATAAAGAAACAGACTTATCTCAGGAACGTCTGTGTAGTAAGATATGTTACCATCATCTTCTCCATACTGTCCAAGGCAGCATCTTCAGATGGTGTCCAGGTTACCATAGGAACTGGTGATAAAGCTTAAGGGATACGGTAAGAAAAGGGCACCAAATCAAGGGATACCTAGTGGAAAATACACTGGACTGGCACCAGAAGATCTGAGTTTGAGCCCTAGCATGACTGATTTTTGACTGATTTCCCCTAGAAACTGGAGGAGGAAATAGCAGCCCACTCCAGTATTCTTGCCTGGAGACTCCCATGGACAGAAGAGCCTGGTGGGCTACAGTACATGGGGTCGCAAAGAGTTGGACATGACTGAGCATGCATGCACGACCCTAGAAACATCAATTCCCCTCTCGGAGCTTTTGTTTTCTGTAAAATGGCACAACTGATATAGGTGCTCCTTAAAGCATCTTTGAGTCTGAAAGCCCGGAAGCATGCAGGTTATTTTAAGCAGAAACTTAACTAAAGCTATTCTTAGGCTCCCAACTAGAAGCTACATGTGATTTTGCATCTCCTACTAACTGCAGAGGTCACATTTTCCACTGCTTTTTGCTCTTATCTCTCTCAGCTACCAGATGCTGCCATTTACAAAGCAACAATAATAATGCGACAATAGCAACAGACATAGTGGGAGACAGGAACTGTGCTAGCAATACATTTTCAACGCATTCAACTCTCAGAGCAACCCCATTGGGTGGGTATCACCATTATTTCCGTAACACAGATGAGGAAGCAAAGGTTTCAGAGTTCATCATTAACTTGCCCAAGAGAGTGGGGAGCCGAGTCCAGTCTGTCCATGGCAAACCTTGTGCTCTTAGCCACCTAGATATCCAGCCAGGACTGAACATAAGGGTATGAACCTAAGTGTCCCAGGTGGCCCTGGTGGCCACTTGCCTTTGAAAAATGATTTCTAAAGATTTTTTCATAGGGATCAGAGCCTTTCTTCCTCAGGAAGAAGGAAGTCATTAACTCTAGAGTGAGAGAACAGGACAAGCAGTCCTTTCCCTAAAGTGAATTCTGATGATACAAGAGTGGACAGGCGTCCACTGAAGAGAGAAAATCAGAGGGAGAAAAGCAGCATGAGGAAAGTGGAATTAACCACCTTCTTTGTGATCTGAGAGACACTCCACACAGGAGCCCCCGACCTCTACCCGACATTGTTCAGTGACCCTGACTGAGGATGCACGGAAAAGTACACCAGGATGTGTGGGTGTCAGTGGAGGGGGAGTCACAGCTCATAGATTAGACAGAATGAAGGAACCAGCTGCATGGACCAGCCTCACTTAGAAAGCATCTGTTCCCAAAGCCCTATTAAGTGCCAAGCACACAGAACCACTCCTAAGACAGGGCCCCTGTGCTCCTTGTGTGAGACAGGAGACAAATCCAGGCTTGGCTGGCATTAACGCCAGACGCTAAGTGCCATATGAAAGTCTAAACAACTTGCTCCGGGCGTAGAGTGGAGGGAGGATCCACTCTACAGTTAACTCCAACACAAGGCAGAAAGTGCCACGAGCTCTAATGAAAGTACAAGCTGAGAGCTCCGGGAGCTCAGAGAGGGATGGGTGGATTCTGACTGGGGTTAACACTGAAACGGTGGTGTTTGAGTGGAATCTTGAAGAACTGAAATGGGTGTGAAAGGGCTGAGATGAAATTCCCTTCATCTCAGGGATGTCAGTATAAAGAAAAAGTCAGATTGTCTATGTTTGCTCTTCTGAAGGCAGAATGGCTGCAAACATCAGAGTCGAAGTTCAGAACGATCTGATTTTGACTTCCGGATCTGCCGTGTCTGTGTGACCTTAAATCTTGGTATCATCATCTGTAATAGGAGATACTAGTATCTTTTTCATGGGATTGTTGTGGGGAATAAAGAAATTAACTATGGCAAATGTTTAGTAATGCAAGTGTCTAGCAAATAATAAATGATAGCTTTTACTGCAGTATGATTACTGATGCACTGAACATTATCTAGCTCATCTGGACAACACGTGACTATTCAGCCACTGCTGGATATTCGGACAACTTTCAGAATTTACTAAATGCACCTGCATATTCCTTGGCACTTGTCTTCATCCCGGGTGCATTTTCCCTCTCCCCAGACTCTTGCACAGCCAGCACCTTTGTCCACTCCTGAATCACAGTTTTGCCTTTTTGGTTTGTGTTTTGGTGTTCTTGTCCGTACAATGGACTAAATTACTGGGTCTCGTTTTCTCACTTCTTCATGCAGTAAGGTTCTGCACTGGAGGGTACACTCTTTGGGGTGCTTTCAGATCCAGCAGTGAAGCCACAGGGCCATTATGACAGCCAGCTTCTCGAGCAAAGTCCTGCCTTGTTCATAGCCAAGTTGGCTCTGTCTCCTGTTTATCACCATGCTACTGAGACTCAACAGAGGACACTGGAACTGCAGGGAACTAGAACCAAATCCTCTGTCTTACCAAGGAGCACCACACAGGCCAGAGACAGGAAAGCATTTGTCAAGTTTCTGTAGAGAGGCAGGCAGGGGTGGGTCTGTGCACTAGACCCTAAGTGTGGGAACTCACGGGTCAGTGCACCCTATATGACTTCCCGTGACCTCTGTGCCTTTGCTCTGCAGACCCAGGCTTTGATAAGGTCACAGCATTTCCTTCTCTCTCTTCACCCCCCTGGCCCTCCCTCCTGACTCTGGGTAAAGCTAGCAGGGGCAGCCCCCTGGAGGTCCATTTGGACACACACTTACCACTCCCGCAAGCCTCCTTGGATGCCGCTTACATACCACGTACTGACTTGGGGCCTCACAGTCTGGAGACCAGCTGACAGGAAGAGAGGCAAGAAGACTGAAAACACTTTAAATGGCCTTGGAATTAAAGAAGTGAGAAGGAAGGTCGGAAGCGTTTGTGATGACCAACATCATAGAGCAGTGATAAAAATGAGGAGACCTTAACGCTTGCCTTTTGCTCCCCTGAGATCAAGGATATAAAGGCTTTTCATCTCACATGACAGCTCCAGCTGTTTGGTGGTGGTGACCAGGCTGCAGGAGATTTCAAAGCAGCGCCTGGGCTCCACAGGCAAGAAGGCTAGGTAGAATCCTATGTCTGCGCCAGGCTCCCTCTCGAGAAGCATTCACCCGTTCCTCTGAGTATACAGAACAGGCTATACTTCTACTTTAGAATTTCTTTCCTTTCCTCATGTCCAGTTTTTATTCATGAATCATGGGTCTGTCTTCCTCTTCACATTAGAACATTCCTCTTAAGATGCAGATGTTAAAACAGACTTGTGGACACAGCAAGAGGAAGAGAAGCGGCAGATGAATTGAGAGAGTACCACTGACATACATGCAAAACAACAGTACTATCGTGTATAAAACAGACAGTGGGAAGCAGCTTTCTAGCACAGGGAGCTCAGCTCGGTGGTCTGTGATGACCTAGAGGGGTGGGATGGGGCGGGGTGGGAGGGAGGCCCAAAAGGGAGGGGATACATGTATACTTATAGCTGATTCAAGCTGTTGTACTGCACAAACCAACACAACATGATTATCCTCCAATTAAAAATAAATTTTTAATTATACAATTATACAATTGCATTGTATCATATGTGATACATGATATAACAATATTGTATTGAATCATATATAATGTGCTTATGATGTTATTTATGATGACGTTAATTATTCAGTGAATATTATGGTCAGATATACGGCAAGGTACTTTAGCTTAATAGTAACTCACCTGGTAGGATCAGACATAGGTAGGTTTGAATGCTAGCTCTACCTTTATCAGTTCTCTGACTTCTACCTACCTGTGCCTCAGTCCATTTATAAAATCATAATAATAGTGCATACTTTCTAGGACTGTCACACAGATTTCAAACTGTTTATTACTTTAAAATCTGTACTTAGTTCCTAGCAGTAAAGGTCTCAATATATGCAGCAGCTATTAGTAATATCAGAAATCACCACCATCATCACCATCATTTGTTGAGAGTTATTAGGCTGGTAATGAGAACCCCCAAATCCTCAATAAGCTCCTGTCTTTCCTTAGATAGGAGAGGGAGAGATGCAAAGGAATAAACTGAAGGAAAGAAAAGAAATCCCATGCTTCCTACTCTGTCCTTGTTGCACCAAACAACACGGTGGGCTTCTGTGCACTGAGGGATCCTGAAAGCTTCTTTCCTGAGGCTCTCCCCTAACCTTGGCTCTGTGGATGCCTAACCTAAGGCAATAAAGGGGCTTCCCAGGTGGCTCAGTGGTAAAGTATCTGCCTGCCATTGCAGGAGACACAGGAGACATGGGTTTGATCCCTGGATGAGGAAGATCCCCTGGAAAAAGAAATGGCAACCCACTCCAGTATTCTTGCCTGGAGAATCCCACCGACAGAGAAGTCCAGGGGGACACAGTTCATGGGGTCGCAAGGAGTCAGACACAACTTAGCAATTAAACAACAAACAACAAGGCAATGAAGGGGTGAGGGGAGAAGTTTTGCCTAATTTCCCAAATAAGGCAGGTTCAAGCTTTTCACTCAAATCTTCAGTGTGAAAGAGGTCCATCCTACCCACACTCAAAGCTGCCCCAGGCTTGCCTATCACATCAAAGAAACAAAGCCAGCAGCTGTGGCACCATGGCCCAAACTGGTCTTGCTAACTCCTCACTTGTTCTGAAGGGAAGAGCAGGGGGAGTGGGTTATCCTAAACCAACAGGTGGGAGAGTAGGTACTGGCGTGGCTGTAGCGGTGAGTAGGTGTGTGGGTACAAAGACGGTCACTAGTATGATGCTCTAGTGTGTGTATAAAGTATGGAGAAAAACAGAATCTGAAACATAGAAATGATTACTGGATGTAGTTAGTGGTAACAGAATGTGGAGCTGAAAATGACCATGCTTGTATAGTACACACCTATCCTCTCACAGCTGAGGAAACAAAATTCTTCACTTAAGAAGGGAAATAGTCCACCCACTTGGTTATTCACTTACTTGGCATGGACTGTACTGCCTAATGCCGAGGACTATGCTATATGCTGTGTATACAGGCTGAGAAAAAGGGAAAGAGGCCCTGCCCTCACAACTGTACACCCTAAAAGAGGGACCAATAATCAACAAGCCAACAAGCCATCAGATTCACTGAAGTCTCTCACGACCAACTTCTTCTATTCAACCATGTCTCTAGATTGACCTGTATTCTCCATGATCTCTGTAAACCCCACACCTTCTGGACAGTAGCCTCTTCTCTGATCAGCCTCTATATTTCTGATCATATTAGCTTTGTTGGAGACAGACTAGAAATCCATTCCATTTGTTTCCAAACCTATTTATATTCTGGGTTTTACTTGTATTTTTGCCATGTAACTAGAAGTTATATAAAATATGAGTGCAAAAAGAAAGTTGCTTTACTTCTCTGGAAAGTCAGTTACATGCTTTTGAAAGGCTCAAAGATGAATCACTAAAAACATTATAATGCTAGGTATAGGCAAGGAAACTATAAAAGACTGTGGGGGGGGGACACAAAAAATTCTGTGCTTACATTAATGTGATGTCTTCAAGCTCCCGCTACATAAAAGTTTGATAAATGTGTGTGCACTTAAATGTTTTAAGTTAGAAGAAAATCCTCATGATGAATCATTTTTTGAAATTCTTCACTTTAACCATCTTTTCCAAATAATCTAATAGCAGCCCCTCATTGCATCAGATGAAAGGATTTCTGCTGCAATTACAATTTGAGTAAAGTGCTATGACGGAAGGAAACTGAATGAGGTGTCAGAGTACAGTGGATGACCTACTTAGGGTGGTCACTGAAAGATGCAAAGAAGCCAGCCAGACAAAAGTAGGAGAGAAGAGTTCTAGGTAGAGGGACAGCCTAGCAGGGAGCCTTAGTATGTTGGAGAAGGTGCAAGAGTGGATAAGAGAAAGGGAGAGGATGAATGAAACTGTTCAGATCACCAGGGTTCAGACAAAAGGCAGACCCTGACAGGTCGTGCAAGGCAATGTAAACATTACTGACAGGGACTTCGCTGGTGGTCCAGTGGCTAAGATTCCACTCTCTCAGTGCAGGGGGCCCAGGTTTGATCTCTGTTCAGAGAACTCGATCTCACAGGCCACAACTAAGACCTGGCACAGTCAAATAAATAAATATTAAAAAATTACTGAACACATGCTGAGGACCCTCTCAAAACTCAAGGGGACTATGTCAAGACCCCATTTCCATTTTCAAAAGAACATTCTGGCTCCTATGGGAAGAATGGAGGAGGGTGAGAAAAGAGAAAGAGAGCAAGATGGAGGCAGCGATGCAGGAAAATGATAAAGAAAGTAGTAAATATAGCTATCCCTCAGTATTTGTGGAGGATTGGTTCCAAGACCCTCCTCAGACACCAGAATCCATGGATGCTCAAATCCTTATGTAAAAATGGCACAGTATCTGCATATAACCTCTGTGCATCCTCCTGTATACTTTAAAGCATCTATAGATTACTTACAACACCTGATGCAAGTAAACTCTGTGAAACAGTTGTTGGCACACAGAAGATTCAAATTTGGCTTTGTGGAGCTTTCCCAATTCTTTTTTGCGAGTACTTTCAATCCATAGTTGGTTGGTCTGCGGATGTGGAACCCACAGGCACAAGAACTGACTCTGTGCCTGCTGTGAACTGTGTATGCTGAACAGTGGCACAGCACTAGGCCGCTGGGGGCTGGGGGTATAGTAGATACATTCGTGGCATCTTTAGAAGGACGTTTATCCATGTTTTCTCTTGTCAATCAATCAGCATGACCAAACTGACAGCTAATTTTTGAAAGGTATTTATGATTCAATCTTGGGGGGAGGGGGGAACCCAGAAGTCAAATAAATCGGTTTTCTTCTCCTAGTTTGATATTTATTGACTGTGCTACTTAAAGCAAGACTCAGAACCCTTGGAAGCTCATCTGGATAAAGAGAATAATAATATCCTCTCCAGGCTATATTATATTTAAGTTATGTAATTTGAATAAGATGATGTACTACATCGATGTGTATACTACCCTTTATAGTGAATGTAAGGACTTGGATAATCTTACAACTGGTAAGGCAGGTTTTATTGCCTTTACTTCACAGGTGAGAAAACCCAAATATATTCAACAGTTACTGAGCATCTACTCTATCAAGACCTGGGCTAGGCCTTGAGACTTTAAAAACAAATTAGACTCAGCCCCACCCTGTAGAAGTTCACGGTCTGATGAAGAGATAGACATGAAATTATAGAATATCAAGATAGTATATTCAAAAGCAGAGACATTACTTTGCCGACTAAGGTCCGTCTAGTCAAGGCTGTGGTTTTTCCTCTGGTCATATATGGATGTGAGAGTTGGACTGTGAAGAAGGCTGAGTGCCGAAAAATTGATGCATTTGAACTGTGGTGTTGGAGAAGATTCTTGAGGGTCCCTTGGACTGCAAAGAGATCCAACAAGTCCATTCTGAAGGAGATCAACTCTGGTATTTCTTTGGAAGGAATGATGCTGAAGCTGAAGCTCCAGTACTTTGGACACCTCATGAGAAGAGTTGACTCATTGGAAAAGACTCTGATGCTGGGAGGGATTGGGGGCAGGAGGAAAAGGGGATGACAGAGGATGAGATGGCTGGATGGCATCATGGACTCAAGGGACGTGAGTCTGAGTGAACTCCAGGAGATGGTGATGGACAGGGAGGCCTGGCGAGCTGCGATTCATGGGGTCGCAAAGAGTTGGACACGACTGAGCAACTGAACTGAACTGAACTGAAGAAGAGTACTAAGAAAGAAAGCACAGCAGAAGCTCAGAGAAGGAATTCATTTATTCTGGAAGGGTTGGAAGACTTCCTACTGGAGTCAGCATCTAACTGGGGTCTTGAAGGAAGTGTAGGAGTTTTTCAAGTGCTGAGGGGCATTTGTAAGGAATGTTTACAAAGGTATGAAGACCTAGTCCTGCGGTTGTGGTCTCCAGCATTCAGTGGGCTGTTAAGAAATGAGGCTGGGGGTGGATCAGGGCCGCTGAGACTCTCCCACATGGAGCCCTGTGGGTGCATTACGCCCAAACAAACAAAAAAAAAACCTAGTACAGCAGCTTCGTGAGTATGTTTTCTCCAAATGCTCTCAGCAGTTCTGCATTGTATCTGTGCCTTTTACTCTCTCCTTCCTCACTTACTATTTTCCCCAGAATGAGTTTGAATCTCAGCCTCTCCCCTCCCACACACACTCTTGGATCTTAATTTAGGGGAGGCATACAAAGAGAGCACCCCTAGTCAGTCAGAACTGCTATTATTCTCAGAATTTCTTTTAGAAATCAAGGAGTCTGGACTGTTTCTTAGCAGGAGCTATTTCATCCTATTTCATGGATGAAACATCAAAACTATTTCATGTTTTGAGAAACCTTGAAAAGTGACTCAAATTTTGGAACAAAGGGAACGAAATACCAGGGAGTTGGTTTTGGAGGGGAGGCATGTCTGCAGAGGAGGAGGCTGGGCTTTTGCTAAAGAGTATCAGTTGGAAATTGTCTAGGAGACCTGAGTTCTCATCCCTGGGCACAGCATGCTTTCATGCCTCAACATTCCCATCTGGAAAATGACAAATAAGAAAATGTGTAGTTTTAGAGGTGGAAAGAGTGTTATAGGTAAATGAATCTCACTTTTTTTTTTTTTAAACAAATGAGGACATGAATTCCAGAGAAGGGGAATAACTTGCTAAAGGTAATATAGAGAATGGGCAGTTTGGTCATTCACTCATCCATTCCATTCAGCAAATGTCATGGTGAGTCCCCAGTGCCACGTACCTTGCTAGATGCCAGGACTAAAGCAGGAGATGAAATAATCATGATCTCTGCTGTGTTGGGAGAAATGAAATGATGCCAATAAACAAAACGTTAAAGAGGATAATTAAAGACAGAAATAAGCTATGATGGAAATAAACACAGCACTGGTATAGAGAATAAAAGGGCAAAAGCACAAAGAAAGCCTCTCTGAAGAAAGAACACTAAAGCGGAGACCTAAGGACTCCAGACTCAGTCACTTGAAGAGGGTTTGGAGGAACTTTCTAGGGGAGAACTGCATGTGCAAAAAACCCAGGGCAGTCTGCAAGCAATAAATGCTGGAGAGGGTTTGGAGAAAAGGGAACCCTCTTGCACTGTTGGTGGGAATGCAAACTAGTACAGCCACTATGGAGAACAGTGTGGAGATTCCTTTAAAAATTGCAAATAGAACTGCCATATGACCCAGCAATCCCACTGCTGGGCATACACACCAAGGAAACCAGAATTGAAAGGGACACATGTACCCCAATGTTCATTGCAGCATTGTTTATAATAGCCAGGACATGGAAGCAACCTAGATGTCCATCAGCAGATGAATAGATAAGAAAGCTGTGGTACATATACACAACAGAGTATTACTCAGCCATTAAAAAGAATACATTTGAATCAGTTCTAATGAGATGGATGAAACTGGAGCTGATTATACAGAGTGAAGTAAGCCAGAAAGAAAAACACCAATACAGTATACTAACACATATATATGCAATTTAGTAAGATGGTAATGATGACCCTGTATGCGAGACAGCAAAAGAGACACAGATGTGTAGAATGGACTTTTGGACCCTGAGGGAAAGGGAGAGGTTGGGATGATTTGGGAGAATGGCATTCTAACATGTATACTATCATGTAAGAATTGAATCGCCAGTCTATGTCTGACGCAGGATACAGCATGCTTGGGGCTGGTGCACGGGGATGACCCACAGAGATGTTATGGGGAGGGAGGTGGGAAGGAGGTTCATGTTTGGGAACGCATGCAAGAATTAAAGATTTTAAAATTAAAAAAAAATAAAAAACTAAGAATACATTCTAAAAAAAAAAAAGAAAGAAAAACACCAATACAGTATACTAACACATATATATGCAATTTAGTAAGATGGTAATGATGACCCTGTATGCGAGACAGCAAAAGAGACACAGATGTGTAGAACGGACTTTTGGACCCTGAGGGAGAGGGAGAGGGTGGGATGATTTGGGAGAATGGCATTGAATCATGTATACTATCATGTAAGAAATGAACCGCCAGTCTAAGTTTGATACAGGATACAGGATGCTTGGGCTGGTGCATGGGGATGATCCAGAGAGATGATATGAGGTGGGAGGGGGGTTCAGGATTGGGAACTCATGTACACCTGTGGTGGATTCATGTCAATGTATGGCAAAACCAATACAGTATTGTAAAGTAAAATAAAGTAAAAATAAAAATTAAAAAAAAAAAAAAACCCAGGGCAAACAAACTTTGGACTATCCTGAAAGGTGAAAGAAAGACCAGTGTGTGGATAGACAAAAGGGGCATGGCCTGGGTAGGAGATGTGGTGGGAGAGATGGTTGTTGTTCAGCCACTAAGTTGTATCTGACTTTTTGCAACCCCATGGACTGTAGTTCATCAGGCTCCTCTGTCCATGGGCTTTCCCAGGCAAGAATACAGGAGTGGGTTGCCATTTCCTTCTCTTGGGGAACTTCCCTATTCAGGGACAGAGCCTGCATCTCCTGCATTGCAGGCAGATTCTTTACCACTGAGTCACCTGGGAAGCCCAAGGAGAGGTAGGCAGGGAGCTTAAAATTCAAAGTGCTCTTATTGGTAAATTCTTGATTGACCTTCATGTCCTTGTTGGACTCTACAGGTTGAGGGTTTGTTTAAAACTCACTATGCTTTTCTGAAACCTGGATTAGATGAGCAGGAAAGAAAAAAAAAATGTTGAGCTTTTCTTCTGTATCCACTTTTCTCTTTGCTTAGGGTTCAGCTCAAGAATTCAGCCAGGGGCAGAGTCAGAAGTGAATTCAGATATCAGGCAAGGTAGAATTTGGTTCCTGGTGGTGTCATACAGTTTTGAGAGCTGGAACTTCTTGTTTCTATAGCCTTATTCCTCCTTCATTTTTGTCCTTCCCCTCCTCAGTAGCTATACTCTTGGTAGAAAAATGAATTTCACTGATATAGGGCACCCTCAGGCAGTCATCTGCAGATTTTCATGAAGGTTTGCCTTGATAGGCAGGTGCCAGTCAAGTTTATGGTGTGCAGTGCATTGCAGGCTTGCCATTTGGCTTAGGAAAACTGATTTATATGCATGAGTTTCATAGAAGAAGAATAGCAAACGACAAAATATTTTTCCCACTCACCCAGGGAACAGAATCAAGATCGTCAGAGGGTGAGTCTGGCTTCATTTCTGGAATGATTTACCTGGTGTTCCTTACAGGGACCGTTCATTCATGAACCAGCAGAAGATGCTTTGTGATGCGGGGGGAGGTGGCACAGGGTGGTGCCTGGGCCAGAGGCAGAGGACACTATGAGGCCAATCTCTCCGGTAGCCCCTTCTCTGTGGCTAGTGTCTCACTCTCATTCCTTCTGCTCTAGTGGGTTTCTGTGCTAGTTCCCCAAGGCTGCACAGCAGCAGAGCTAGATAGATGTAATCTCTACCTGGACTTTGAGTTAACCCTACCTCCCACCCACAAATGAGGCTGAGCGAGCACATGCCCTAGCGCTGGTCTGCAGCCTTGACCTTGGCCCCAGAACTTGACCGAAGAATGAGCCCTGACCTCATCCTCAAATCCGAGTTCCAGCCTTGTCCAGCCCCTCCCCCAGCCCTGGACCAAGTGCTCCTGCCTAATCCCCTCTGTGTGCCTGAGCCTTGGCCTTGAAGGGTGCAGCCTCAGTGATGCGCATCCCCTTTTAAGGAAGCCTCTGAAGGCCCCTGGCCTCTCGAGGCCCAGGTCTCCCTTGCCAGAGCCCCTGCAGAAGAACCACAAGATGTGGAAAGGAAGACATGGGTTCACACCTGTGTCCCTGCTTCATCTGTGTGTGGGCTCGAGGGTCATCAATCCTGCCCTACCTGCCCACTGGGTAGTCTCAAGAGGTAGTGGATGTGAGAGATTCAAAGCTCATATAATGCACTGTGAACTATTACTACCTCTCACAAAATGTCAACATTTCAGCCTTCTTGCTGTCCAGTAGCAGAAGCCCACAGAGTAGGAGCTGGCCACAGACCAGATCCAGCACAATGTCTGCTTTTGCAAATAAAGGTTTACATGGTAAATACAGTTTCACACTCATCTTATGTACCTATTGTCCTTGGCTGTTTTCACACTACCACAGCATCACAGAACAGTTGCAGCAGAGACTGTAGGGCCCACCAAGCCTAAGATACGCTTTGTTCCTTTGCTGCCACCCAGCAGAGAGAAGCAGATCAATGGCTCTGAAGCTAGAGTTCCTGTGTTTAGAGGCTGAATCTCCTACTTGGTGGCTATGTGACCTTGGGCAAGTAAATTAGCCCCAGTTTTTTTTATCTCCATAAAATGGCAATAAGAACTGAATCCCTCTGCACTAGCGAAAGGACAGTAAATGAGTAATTCGTCCAAAGCTGGTAGCAGAGTCCCCGGCGGACAGTGAGCATTCAGTGTTGCCTGGTGCTATCATCAGGGAAATGAGAGCTCTGGTTTGTGACGACAGACTTTCTGGGGACCAGAGTTAATATGGTTCAAGGCACAGGGGAGAGGAACCGACCTGGATTCATATCTCAACTCTGTCACTTCTCACACGAATGACTTGTGAGAGATTAATTAACCTTCTTGAGCTTCAGCTTCTTCATGCATGAAATAGGACAAAAAAAAAATTATAAGGTTGTTGTGGGAAGTAAATGATAGTGCTTAGACCAGGATTTGGTGCATAGTAAACACTCAATAGGGGACAGAGCTATAATAATAAATAAGATGAAGAATAGCATTTTTCCCCAAGTAGGGACAGCCACCCAGAACAGATAGTTAGTGAGAAGTCTCCAGTATCCCACCATCTTCAGGAGGTTCTAGCTGTGGCTAGGGGTGACCTTGACATCAGGTTTTGCATATTCCAAGCACATTTAAATTCTACAGACTTCAAAGTGGAATCAGGCAGACAGACATCTTTTAGGAGACTTTTTTCTAGGTTAAAAGGCCCTCAAGACCAAGTACCTTTCAGCACCAACAATCTATTATCCTACAACGGTTCTTGGGTTAAGTGAGAGGCAAGGGGAACAGCACATATGTATGTGTGTGTGATTATATGAACTATCTCTGAAAGATCTTCTGCCCATAATACTAAATGGTTACCTGGTTTGCTATATAAGGGTGAAAATGCCCTCATTTTGAATCCTTTAGAAAACCTAAGGGTTGAGTCATGTAATGGGACATAAATCTTGTTGCCTAGGAAGCACTGGCCAAGGAGACTGACTGTTGCAGGTGGAATATATTAAGGGCGGCTGGGTTTTAGATACCAGCCCAGGAGAAGATCTCTCATTCTCTATTGGCCTAAGATAACAGGGAGTGACAGAGATCAGTGGGCTGAAGCAAGGGGAATTTGGACCAAAGGTGGGGCATAATGGATATTCCCCAAGTTCATGGTTGCTAGATGGTCATCTTAATTTAGAAGACTGTGAAACAAAGCAATATCACCAAACATTTATGGTTATTCCCTATCCAGCTGTATACAGGACACATCTCATTGAACATGCCAAGAAAAATCATAGAGTTGAAAGGCTTCTACCTTCAAGAGAGTTTACACCTTAATTGTGGGTGAAAGATATACATACACAAAAAGTCATTTGATAATACAAAGAAAAATAATAAATCTACCCAATGTAAGAAATGCTATGGAAGCAAAATTAGGTCAATTGTGAAAAATAGTATCAAGTAGTATAAGTGAATGATATGCATTCATTCATTCAATCATTTAATCTTTCATTTAATCTTTAATCATTTAATCAATCAGTCTTCATTCTCTCATTTACCAGAAATACTGTGTAGTCATTGTGTGATGCCCTCTAAGGGTTGTAAAGAATAACATGAGCTTTATGAAAGCAGAGGCATCATCTATCTTATTCACCACTCTGTTGCACAGCGTCTAGCCCAAAGGAAAGAGGCAATAATGACTGAAACAGATAGACGTGGTGTTTAGATGGCTGTGACTCTTATGGAGCTCCTAATATGGTCTTAGACTTCGACTTGTACTGTAAAATACTAGCAAATAGAAATGTAGTTGACATCAGTTGGTTTGATATGCCTGACATCTATCTTCTCTGTGTCTACAACACATTCATTTTCCTTTGGCTGATACCTTCTTAGTAAGATGGTTACCTAATTTTATGAAGATAATTAGCTAGTTTCTCTGCCTTCCCTGGACCAAGGGATGACTCCTATTCTGAAAAAGGCCCATCTGGAGCTGTGTGGAGCAGCGATCACTGTTCCTTCCACCTGAAACTGTTTCCCTGGCCCTCTGCCTGGCCAGCTCCTCCATATGATTCATTTTCTCAGCTCAAAGGTTACTGCTACAGAGAGGGTCTCCTTCACCCTTGTATGTAAGTAGCCCCACCAGTCACACTCCCATCATCTCATATTATTGCCTTCCTAACACTTTTCAGATCCTAACGATCTTGCTGACACATGCATTAGCTCTCTCCCCTCTCTAGATCCTAAGCTCCATGATGGAAGGTTCTCAGTGTTGTATTCCCCTGTGTGCACAATAAACATTTGTTGGAAGGGTGGACAAGTAGTTAGAAGAAAGATGGAACAAAGAAAGAGAAAATCCCTGTCTGTAGAACTACACATCTTCAGGGAGCACAAATGTTTTATTAGAGGTACTCCACACACACACACACACACACACACACACGCACACAACACTGATTTAGCAGAAACTCCATTGTCCAGATGGGGAAAATGCAGCTCATAGAGGGAAAGGGGCTTGTTCATAGTCCCTGATTTGTTTTTCTGTGTTTACTTTTCCAGAACCAGGTCAGGCACCTGAAGAGCATTCCCATAGAACCTATGATCTCTCCATCTATTTGTCCTTCCCCTGCCCCTGGTTTCATATGTCAGCCCACAAGGTGAATCTAATTCCAGGACCAGTGAGCCCAGCCTGTAACCAATTCTTAGCCTCATATACCATGTTACATCTCATTGACTTTCAGTACCTGGTAATTAATACTCATGTTTCATAATAAATACGCAAGTCTGAGCAGGGGAGGAGGCCTCCTCTTCTGCATCTCCCTCTGTTGCCCGGTCCCAACTGGGCTCCAGCCAAGGTGACGAGAGGCTCTAGGAAGCTGAGAGGAGCCCAAAGTCAAAGTATATGGAACATGGACATATGACTAAGGGGCTTAACACTGCTAGTCCTGGCAAGGCCCTTGGCAGTCTGGTCCCCCACCACCACCTCCAACTCTGGCACATCCCTGTCTCAGTTGTACTGGCTTTTCTGGACTTTCTCTAAGGCCCCTTCCTCTCTCTCACCTCATGGCCTTTGGATAAACTGGTCCCTCTTCCTGGATATTGGCACAGGCACTTAGCACCATGACCCCCTGAAGTAAGTCCTCAGTAAACACTGGCTATCATTTGTTCTATGTTTAATACTTATTACTTTCTCAAGATATCCTTTCTTTCCTTAATTTAAAACTTACTGACACTGATCTCCTGTCTAAGCTCTGAGAAGGCAGAAGACACACCTGTCTTGCGTCATCACTGCTTCCCAGTTTCCTCGTGCTCAATAAATATTTGTTGACTTAACAAAGGAACAATAAGGCTTTATCCAGCAAATGTCAGAGAAGCCCTAGACATGTCTCAGAATCCTAAATAATTGCTGTTTAAAGGACATGAGGACAATTTATATCTATTATGGTAATTCATGACATATGATCATCAGATCTTGGATGTAAGAGAGTGTAAGGGGATGGAGGGGCACTCTCATTGTCTGAAGGACAGAAATAAAGCACCTTTGATGTCACAAGGTTAGAGTCAGATCAAGAATGTCATTTCTACCCGTAAGGATAGGCTTATTCAAGGAGCCCGATGAGTGTCTGAAAGTCCCTCCATACACACACACACACACACACACACACACACACACACACACTTTCCATCTCCCTTCCCCTGAATGGAGCCACCCTGTCACCTCATTAACCACCATTTACAATGAGGCTGCCACATTTCCAGGGACCGCAGCCAGGAGCCAAGGAGAAATGTCGGTGTGAGAGGCCTTAAATGAAGTGACAATAAAAAAGGAGTTGCTAATACCAGGAGATCCTTCCCTGGGAGAGAGCTGTCAGGAAGAGTGCCCAGGGCTCGGAGATTTATTGATACTAAGTGGATGGTGCCTTAACCAGAAGTGATTATCAAAGAGGTTTGAGCCGAGTAAGGATGAAATTGAACAGCCTGTGCCTTGCAGAGCGGGGGTTTTCCTGCCCTTGCCAGGGCCTGCCCTCCTACCTCCCCAAGAGGGAATTCCTGGCCTCGTTTTTACTCGCTCTGATTGTTGGCCGCATTCTGCTGCAGAATCTCTTGGAGGCAGGGACCTCGGGATCTGACACTCTGGCGGGGTTCCCTGAATGTGCCATGGCTTTTCCCTCTGCCAGGTCTTTGCTGCTGTTCTTCCTTCCACCTGGAATACTCTTTATGCAGAAGCAACTGCACTCTACCCTTGCCCCACATGCACACCTCTTCTTCTGGCTGATCTCCGATTATCTTTCAGGGTCGAAGCTGGCACTTCTTCTCGGAAGCCTTCTCTGAGGTTCCCAAAGGCTGAGGCTGGGTGCCCCTGCCTGAACCCTGACCTCATCCCTTCCACAGCACTTACATGAAGTGTAACTGACTAGTTCAATCCCGGTCTTTCCCATTTTCCAGGCAATGGTCCTTGAGATTGGACCTTGCTGATTTCACCACTGCATGTCCACTGCCTAACATGGAGTCTCACGAGTGGTAGATGGGAAATGTTGAGAAGTGGATGGACGGGCAGATGGACCAATAGAAGAACAGATGTGTGTGTATGCTCTGCATGATCCCCAGGGACCAGAGGGGGATGAACTGAGCACCACCCAGTTTCATTTTAATATCAATAGATCCTAATGCAGTAATGCCTCTTGATCTGGCATCAGGGAAAGGCAATGTGCTACAGGAGAGGATTTTCTAGAAACTGAAGCTGTCCTCTATGCCATGACTGTCTCCTTCCAGTATTATAGGAGGGAGGGACGGGGTGTCATATCACAGAAGTCGAGAGTTCAAGCCTTGCGGTCTGACTGGTAGAGTCTGAACTGGCAGAGTACTCTCAGTTTTGTCTTACGCTGGTCTTGGACTTGCCCTTCCCAATTTGTAACCTAACTCACAGGATGAAAGAAGTCATTGCCAGCGAATGTCTTGGCATGAGTCTGGTGCTTCATAAGTGCTCAAACATCAGCTCTTAATTCTTACTATCAGAGGCAGTATATTCACCATTGCTGTCGTAAATGGAGAATACATATGTAGTCCTGCCTACTCGGATTCTCCATCAGCCTGAGAATCTGACCGACCAGTACACCGCAGGGTCCCCAGGCTGCTTTCCAATGTTCCCATTTCTCCTCGGGCTCACTGTATCTAATGATACAGGGTCCACCTCTAGCCTGCTTTCTGACTGGCCTTCACTCATCTACTCTCTGAAAGTGAAAAGCGTTAGTCGCTCAGTCATGTCTGATTCTTTGTGACCCCATGGACTGTAGCCCACCAGGCTCCTCTGTCCATGGTATTCTCCAGGCAAGAATACTGGAATGGTTTGCTATTTCTTTCTCCTAGGTAACTAACTCACTGATCACATTAAAAACTATATCTTAAATACAACTCAAGACTCTGAATGCATCTGGATTTAGTGCCAGGATTCTATTACAATGAGATTTAAGAACTCAGAACCTTTATCTTATTTCTAGGTTTGAAAAACTGCACTGGAGTTTGCTAAAAGTTTGCCTAGCAAATAAACAAAGTATGCTCAATCACTTAATATTTTTCAACTAATTTGGCTAGAATGTAGACTGTAGGAGCTTGAAGGAACATTGATTATGAAGTCTGAAGCCACCAATTTACAGATGGGAGACTGAGACCCAGAAAGAGCCAGGGATTGGTCCAAGGTCACATAGTCCTATGTTGTGATAAAAACCAAAAAGAGAATCCTCTAGGTTTCTGGCATCTAGTTTAGTACTTTTTCTACAAGACCAAGTTATCTTTTTTTAATTGAATATTTACTGTGACAGATTTAAGGAAATGCACTACAACTAATTATATTTCTGAACATTCAACCAATTATGCAGTATCCCACAGGCCCTGGGCCTAGAGTCTTAGTCTCTCGCTGTCCCTTTCTCTGTTGCTGCTCAGGCTTAGCTGAAATAAGGAGCCAGATAGAAGATCAGAGGCTGAACGAGTCTGGGGCCAGGGTCCACTTAGGCATATCCAGAAGGCCACCTCCAAGCCATGTTCTTTTAGGGAGAAGTGGGCAAATGTACCCTCTTAGCCTTAGAGGATAATATATTCAGCTCAAGGGGGGAAAATAGACTTGCAAAAGGTAAAAATAGGAAGATAATTTGAGAAGGGAAAATATCCCAGCCTCTGTGAGTATAAAGATTCTATCATGCTTACCTGCGCCCATTTCTTCCCTCCCATCTCATCCTTTCCTCATCCACTTCTGAAGTTCCAGCAAGAAACAGTGGCCACAAGGTCCCTAGAGGCCCAAGCAAAGGTGCAAAACCAAGTAGGTAACATCAGGGAATGGATTGGAACATGAGATTTATATCCCACTGGATAATATTTCATTTCAGCAAGGAAAGAAGAGATCCTAAAAATACTGCAGAGAGCATATTATAATATTTTAATGGGGTTAATGTGCTCCTCATATACACTTCACCCAGTAAGATGGATTGTGCTTTTTGACAAATCTATATTTAACATGAGGAGAATAATATACAATGTATGCTTCCTGTTGGAGAAATCCATATTTATGGAAGTCGTGATTCTGACAATTACAACAGACATTTAAAGCCAGTGCCTATTGTCAGCTGCAAACAGATGGAGTGGCCTCATTAGGGCTAGAGAGAAATAGTGTGAGCAGTAAAGGATAAATAGCTAATACAGGAGACATCAACCCAGAACAGAGGAGGAGGAAGAGGTCCAGGGTGACCCACCAGCTCCTCCTCATCCCTTACTGCAGGCCATGTGACCCTCTCATCAGCACTCATCTACCATGTCCTGGGTATTATGCTGGCTTTGGGGCACAAATGAGACCCCTGTTTTTCGAGAATTAACATTGACCTGAGCAGTCACAGATACATACAAGCAAAAAAAAAGAAAAAGAAAACTATTTCAAATAATAATCATTCAAATATGAAAGATATGATGGGAGATGTGATAGAGATTTATAGAGGGTTGAGGGGAGGATGAAACAACCATCTAGAAGAGGTGATGAAGGAAGGCCGGTCCAGGCAGGAGAGCTGTGAGCTGAGACACAACTGCTGAAAAGCAGTGAGCACGGCAAAGAGGTAAGGGAAGGGCGCTGCAGGCGGAGAATCTAAAAGAGAATCAGTCACTTTGCTGTACACCTGAAATTAACACAACATTGAAAATCAACTACAGTCCAATACAAAAGAAAAATTAAATTAAAAAACATATACAAACACACAAAGGGCACCTGCCAGGTTTCCTTAGACAATATGCTGGGTTACACTAGAAGTTAAACAGATGACTTGCATGGCTCCATTACAATCTTTAAGAGAAGATCTTGCAGGGGCATGAAGGGAAGATCTAGGAAGTAACTGAACTGAGACTTGGTAGGCAACTAGGTCCTAGTAGTTAATGGCATTCTTCAGTTCAGCCTGATCCAGTGCATCAATTACATGTTAAAATGTATTCACCAACAAAGGGCCCTGGGAGTGTTTGAATTTGACAAAAATCTGGATTTTGATTTCTCTCAATCTTTTATGTGGCTGGTATGTAGTATGAAACTGCAAAAGGAGGACAGGGTTTACAACATTTCCAACATGAGTTTGCGCAAAGAAGTCTTTTCTTTTTTAAGGAGCACTTTGTGGTACTAATGTTTCATGGAACACATTTGGGCGATGCTCATGGAGCATAGTTTGAGAGCCCATCTACAAAGGCAGTGTGGGGTCATGAAAGCAAGTGATATGGGCAAGAGAGCAAAGCATCTAAGAACATCAGCTTTTTCATCTTAAAATAAAACTGATAATACCAAACTCACAGGGTTGTGATGAGAAATGAACAGCCTAACATATATAGCAAAGCACCCTAAAATACTGTCACTGTGATGAGACACAGTATTATGAGTATTATCTGCCTCACCATCCATATTAGGACAGTAATTTGGGGGCACTGGGGTTGGCATTACAGTTGGTCACTTGACTGGGGCAAAGTCTAGGAACCCTGTATCACATATTAAAATGAAGTTTCGTTGCTGAATGACCTGAACTTGGTCCCATAACTTTGGTCTTTTTTACCATTATAGTCTAACCAGCAGCCTTAACTGAACACCAACCAGTATTGGTAACTTAACTGGGATCTTACAAAATGACTCCGGTGGGGATATTCACACAGCTAAGCTATTACTGTGGCTTATACACCAGGGGGCCTGAAAAATCAGCTAGTAGGATGTACAAACATGCGATGAACATCAGCAGAGAAATGTACACTGAAAGCTAAGGGTAGACTGTGAAAATCAACACTTGTTTTCTTAAACGTGCATCAGCAGCAAGCTGACAGACTTTCTTCCTGTAGCATCTTATTATGCTTTGCCTTGAAGTGATGGGCAGTGTTATAGAAAGATCGTTAGACTGGGTTCAAGCTACCTGCCTAACTCAGATACGGTCTATCTGTGATAACTTGGACATGCTCATTACCTTTCTAAGCCTTGGTTTCTCCCTTTAAAAACTTACCTAGTCATCCTTTTCCTACCTTAATAAGGTTGTTGTACAGATAACATGAAAGAACACACAAAACTGCATTGGATACATTTATAATGAATAACCATGACAACTCTTGGCATGGAAATGGCACCTAATAAAGACTGGTTCCACAGATGGATGGGTGGGTTGGACAGAGGAATGAGTGAATGGATGCACAGATGGGTAAAATAGATAGGCAGTTAGATAGGTTGGTGGGTTGAGAGGATGGAGGGATAGATTGCCTGAGTGGGTAGAAGGCTAGCTAGATAATAGAAGGATAATAAGTTAGATGGATAGACTAGTGGATGAAATAGTTTTAGAGCCACTGACAGCATGTTTGCAGCATCTTCCTCTATTCATTAATTTCTCTCTTCTCCTTTTCCAGTCTGTTCCCAGTTCTCTAAAGGAGTCTATGCCATCTTTGGGTTTTATGAACGAAGGACTGTCAACATGCTGACCTCCTTCTGCGGGGCCCTCCACGTCTGCTTCATTACACCAAGCTTTCCCGTTGACACATCCAACCAGTTTGTCCTCCAGCTGCGCCCCGAGCTGCAGGATGCCCTCATCAGTATCATCGACCATTACAAGTGGCAAAAATTTGTCTACATTTATGATGCTGACCGGGGTAAGCCAGGGGCTAGGGGAGGGAGACGTTGAAGGGATGGAGAGAAAATTATCAGCAGGAAGAAGAATGGAGGAGAAAGCAAGGAGGAATGATCCAGAAATGCTTTATATCTGTGGACTGATTTTTCAGTAGCTAACCTGTAACTCCCTGTGTGGAAACACATCCTTGGAGAGAATAACCTTTTAACGCACCATGTCACTCTACAGCTCTCAAAGCTTCCATCGTTCCTGAACCCAGACTCAACGTCCAAGGACCTTAACTGACTGGTTCAGGGCTCAGGGCTCAGGGCTCAGGGCATGGCTTTGAGGAGCATATGGAGTCAGATCTGGATCTGAATTCTATGTTCCTTCCTCTCCAGCTGTCTGACTTTAGGCAAGCTCTCTCTGCCTCAGTTTGATCACTTCAGTAATGGGAATAAAATTCTCCATTCCTTTACTTTTTTGTCTCTATAATGAAGATAAGTCCAGTGTCTATCTCATAAAATTGTGAGGACTGAATGACACAATAACTAGGTGGGGCTTGTACACACAATCAATGCACAGTCTTTTATACATGTTAACCTCTATCAGCATCATCACCAGCATCACCATCAACCCTCCCAGGCCTTAATAATTCTGCCTCCACCTAAATTTCAAATTTTCCATTCCATTTTCTAAGTATGTCCAGTGTTTGTTTTTCTTCTCTACATCTTGAATCAGAGGATTCTAGTTTCTGGGGAGCACTTCCCTTTTCAAATCACATATGCAAATTATTCCTTTCTTTTGCAACGGAGAACACCACTTTCTCTATTTCCTGACCTTCTAAATGGAAATGCTCTTCTTTTCTCTAACTCCTGTGATGGTTGTATTATATGATATATCCTACCATCCCCTGTTATACTCAATGGTCCAAAAAGAACTTAACCATTATTGGTGTGAATAAATAAGTGGATCATACAAGGTCTGAAAAGTGAGGCACAGGAATTCTACCTTGTTTAAAAAGAGAGGCTTTATAGGAGCTTGCCTTTGGAGAGGCTTAGAAGATTTTTCAGTAGAAGAGTGGCTGGAGAAATGTTTTTTTCAGGAAGAGTTAGGCAGGCGTTATTTAAGGAGAATTAGCTGGAGAAGGCGATGGCACCCCACTCCAGTGCTCTTGCCTGGAAAATCCCATGGCAGAGGAGCCTGGAAGGCTGCAGTCCATGGGGTCGCTAAGAGTCAGACACGACTGAGCGACTTCACTTTCACTTTTCACTTTCATGCATTGGAGAAGGAAATGGCAACCCACTCCAGTGTTCTTGCCTGGAGAATCTCAGGGATGGGGGAGCCTGTGGGCTGCCGTCTATGGGGTCGCAGACGCGACTTAGCAGCAGTAGCAGCAGCAGAAGCTGGCAGGTGAGGCCAGAAGCACTCTATTTGCTTTGATTTTCCCTTCTCTTTCCTTATTTTGATGATTTCCCTTCTCAGACAAGCAAGCATTATAAGGATGAACTGCAGAATGGCTATTTCAGGACAACTTTGCAGCATAAATAGAGCTTCCCTGGTGGCTCAGATGGTAAAGCATCTGTCTGCAATGCAGGAGACCCAGGTTCGATCCCTGGGTTGGGAAGATCCCCTGGAGAAGGAAATGGCAATCTACTTCAGTACTCTTGCCTGGAAAATTCCATGGAGGGAGGAGCCTGGTAGGCTACAGTCCATGGGGTTGCAAAGAGTCAGACACGATTGAGCGACTTCACTTTTGCAGCATAATGAGGCTTGAGGCCTAGAAGTGGCAAAGCCAGAAAAATGTCACTTTCATTAGAAGATCATCTCTGGGGTTTATCAGCAAAAAGCGCCCATACTCTTAAAGGAGCTCCACCTGTCTCACAACTCTGAGCTCAGAGTTCTGCCCTTGGCTAGCTGTGTGACCTTGGGCCAATGATCAAGTCTCTCTGAACCTTCATTTCCACATTTGTGAACCATGGATAACAATGGTACCTACCTTACAGAATTAAGTGAATTGAAGACAGCAAAGCTAATGGAGCAATGGCAGACACATAATAAACTTTCAGTAAATGTGAGGCTTAAGAACACCAAACTTGTACTTAAATAAAATTAATAAAGCAAGCAAAAAAGAAACAACAGAATCAATCTACAGATGATTCTTTATGCTGGGCACCATATTGGTCACTATCAGGGAGATGAGCAATGTTCTATGGAGACAAAAATGATATACGTGCACAAGATAGATTAACAACGCACAGGTAAAATGATGATCTGTTGCAGGCAGAATTATGACCTCCCCTTTCTCCCCCCACAAAGACACCCATGCTCTAATTCCTGGAACCCCTGAATATGTTACATTAAATGCAAAAGGCATAAAGGTTACAGATGGAATTCACATTGTTAATCAATTGACCTTAAAACAGACAGATTATCCTGGATTATTTGGGTGAGCTCAGTGTAATCACAAGGGTCCTCAAGCATGTAAGTTGGAGGCAGAAGGGTCAGTATCAGAGTATGACATGAGAGACTCAACCAGTCCCTACTGAAGATGGAAGAGGCTATAAACCAAGGAAAGCAGCTATCCTCTAGAAGCAGAAAAAGCAATAAAAATTTCCCCTCCTAGAACCTCCAGAAAATAACATAACCCTGACAATTACTTAAACTTAGCCCAGTGAGATTCATTTCAAACATCTGACCTCTGGCAGTTTAAGATGATAAACGTTTTATTTGAAGCCACTAAATTTGCAATAATTTGTCACAGCCACAGTAGGAAACTAATACCCTATCTATGTCCCAAATATGAAACAAAACAGTATTAAGTCATGGATTCCTCTATCATTTAGCTGTAAATCAGAAGAGAATAGCTTAATTCAGTACACAGTGATCAAATACCTACTGTGTGAGAGGCAAAGTGCTAGGACTTGAGATATACTATACATTAGTAAATGTGGTTGACAGTTATCAGGTGCTGTTTAGATATCAGATCAACACATTTAATAAGCAGTTACTGAAGGCTGAATAGTAATCAGTATTTATAAAACCCCTGCCATGTTTGAGACACTCTCATTCAATCCTCATGATGACACTGTGAAGTGGGTGTTATTAACATCCCCATTTTACCACTGAAGACACTAAAGTTTCGCAAAGTGAATTAATCCACACAAGATCATTTAACCAAGTATATTGTAGCATTAGAATTGGAGCTTCAGATTACACTTTTAATCACTAACTCTCCTGCCTCCTATGTTCTGCAAACAGAAACACAAAACAAACACAGAGCCTGCCCACCCCAGCTCAAACTGGCATTAGAGCAAGCTGGAGCCGAGTTTAGTGGAGGAGTAGGGAAGGTGGGGGTAATTCTCACAGATTCTGACTGCCACCTCTCTGTCCTACTCACCCCACCTCCAGGTCTGTCTGTCCTGCAGAAAGTCCTGGACACAGCCGCTGAGAAGAACTGGCAGGTGACAGCCGTCAACATTTTGACAACCACAGAGGAGGGTTACCGGATGCTCTTCCAGGACCTGGAGAAGAAAAAGGAGCGGCTGGTGGTGGTGGACTGTGAATCGGAACGCCTCAATGCTATCCTGGGCCAGGTAGTGAGTGCGGCGAAGGTGCCCTCAGGGTGGGTGCGGGGGATGGTTCCAGAGGACCGGATGACCTCTGGCCCTCTGAGTTACAAAGAGAATTCTTGACTAGGTGAAACCACAGGCTGTTTCTCACATCCTGTAACTGATACAATTTAACTCTGAAACGTTATGAAATAGTACAGAGTGGGAGCCATCACCTAGGGCTTCCCACCGTTCTCAGATCAGTTAACCAAAAAGTTACCTCAAGTGCTTCCATTTCTTCTTAAAAAGAAAAATGCATTGCACTTTAGAGTTTGTGAAGTGTTATCACATCCTTAGCTCCCGATTCCTGGGTTTGGCTCTGCATTCTGTCACCCACTGATCCAGCATTTGGTTTCTCATCCATTTGGCCCACTGACCCATTTTGAGTCCAGGGAGGCACCGAGCACCTCCCTTTACTCTTTCCTGAAACACACGCCAGTGTCTGAAAGATGAATTGATTGATTGTCCATTCTAAGAAATTACACTGTAACCTCAACAGTCTTTAGCCAGATGTCTCTAACTCATGGTTCCTCCTGTTCTCAGAGGTAAAGCATGTGGCATTGGATAGATCACTTGTCTTTTTAAATTACATCTGTGTATTCAGATAAGCGAGCAAGGAAGGAGATGCTGCAATTGTTTTTCAACAGTACTCTACAATTAAAGACGGCAGTTTTAGGTATTTGACACCAAGACAGCGCTTGTTAATAGTCCTCAAGACCCCTGGGGCTCCCGCAGGGAATCTCAGAGCCAGCTCAGTGCTTGTTCAGAGGCTTCGACAATTGAACAAGAGAGATTTTGAAAGCCAGGGGTTCTTTGAGGCGTTAACTCTGTGTTCTACTTTACAAAGTGTGAATCTGTGCCTCCCTCTCAGACAACGCAGCAAAAATTGTTCCCAATGAGACGGGAGTTTTTTGAGCCAGAGTCAGAGGACTGGAATTCTAGTTAGGTAAAGCAGAATAGAGTATTAATAATAGTTAAACACAGAGACCCTGGAGCCAGATTCACATCCCCAGCTCAAATGTTCATTAGTTCTGTGACCCTGGGCCAGGTTTTTAATTTCTACATCTCAGACTCCTGACCTGTAATATGGGCATAATAATAATAAAAATGGCTACCTTTAGAGAGCTCTTGTGAGGGTCAGAAGAATCTATGTATACAAGCACAGCACTTAAAATAGAGCCTGCCCCACTGAAAGTGATAAATGTAAAGACTTACCTGTTTTTGCTATTCATAATGCCAACTGATACTGGTTTTGCTGTGTGTGTGTGTGTGTGTGTGTGTGTTTAGTTCAACTTTTAAAATTTCGAAATATAAGCTCATATGCATGTGCAAGATATAATACAGAGAGATCCCATGCACCACATGTCTGGTTATCCCAATGATAACATCTTACAAAACTGTAGCAACTATAGTGCAATGCCACAACCAGGAAATTGACATTGATACATTTCAAGCACTCGACATTTCCATCACCACAAAGATCCTCTGTGGTCATCCTGCTTCCCTCTCTCCCTCTCCTTTTCCCTTTCGCTAGGCACTCACTAATCTGTGGTCCATTTCTGTGATTTTCTTATTTTAAATGAGTGTGATATAAATGGAATTACATACTATGTAACATTTTGGGTTTAGCTTTTTTCACTTGGCATAATTCCCTGGAGATTCATTCAAGTTGTTGTGGGTACGATACTGGCTTCTTGAGTCATTTCTTTTTTGGTGCAAGTGTACTCATCTGTAAAATAGGAATGAAGACCCTACTTCTATAAACCTGATAACAAAATTAGATGAAAGGTAGGGAAACTGTTGGATGATAAGCAGGTATTCTTAACAGACTGAAGACTCCTACAGTAAAGGTAAAGCTGTTGGTACTATTTTCTGAGTACTTACTTTATACCAAACACCACGCCAAGCCTTTTCCATGTATAATTCCACTTCATCCTCATATCCTCTCTATAAAACTGCTTCCATTAGTGCCCTTATTTTATAAATGGAGAAACAAGGGATTACACTTGCCTGGGATTTCACAAGTAGCATGGTATGAAAGTAGGAAATCAGATCCATCTTGGTCTAGCTACCATGCCAGACCTCTTAAAAACTCAATTGTCAGCATCTGCTGACTATAGCCATCCCCTCTGTCAAAGGACAAATGAGTGTTTTGGAAGAAAGTAACTTGTTTTTCTGAATATTTTAGATTGCAGTGTATTATCTTTTTTAATTGTTGGACTCTTTTATTCTGAAAAGTAAAACCAAAATGCTGAAAGGATCTTATAAGTTATATGGTTTATCACTTGCATTTACACTTTACAGATGAGATGACTAATGGTCATATTTGTTGAATCATTTGTCTTGGGTTCAGACTAGTTAGTGAAAATGACAATGTCACTAGTTAGTGACAAAGGATTTCCATCTTCTGATTTGCAGTCTGACATCTTGGCATCATCCTAGACTATCTCACACTCAAGAACTGGGATCTTTTCAGTCTAACACAAATGTTCTGCCTAATCTAAGGAGGAAGACAACAATTCCAAACTCCACATAGGGACTTAACTGCCTGTCTCAGTCTCTAGTGCTCCACGTGGAATATCAGCTGTATTAGGATTCTTGTTCTGTTTTCTTCCCTGCTGTATCCACAGTGCCTTGAACAGTGCTTGGCACCTAGCAGGTATTCAATAAAT
This sequence comes from Budorcas taxicolor, assembly GCF_023091745.1. Lineage (NCBI taxonomy): Eukaryota > Metazoa > Chordata > Mammalia > Artiodactyla > Bovidae > Budorcas > Budorcas taxicolor. The sequence goes on from NC_068916.1 coordinate 64,571,319, forward strand.
ATTTTCTGAATGAACAGGAAGAATAAGGAATCAATGAATGCTCTAAGATCCTAAATGTGAGATGGGTCTAGATACCTACAGGTAGCCTTTGACTGGAAAAGAGCCTTTAAGCTGGAGGTAAGAGCAGGTAGGGAGGCCCAGAGAGCTTGTGGGAGCCAAGGTTCACAGAGGGCTTAAGAGGCCAAGTGGAGGATGTCAATTGCTTACTGGAAGACAATAATCTTTGGAAACCATTCCAAAGAGTCTGGGGGTTATTTTATAAACAGTGGAGAGCCAGTGAAGGTCTGTGAGCAAGGAACAGGGTTATCAAAATAGTGTGTGTGTGTGTGTGTGTGTGTCTGTGTGTGTCTGTGTGTGTGTGTGTATTCAGAGTTGGTCAGTCGTGTCTGACTCTCTGGGGCCCTAGGTACTGTAGCCCACCAGGACCTTCTACCCATGGAATTTTCCAGGCAAGAACACCAAAGCAGATTGCCATTTCCTACTCCAAGGAATCTTTCCAACCCAGGGATCAAAACTGCATCTCTTGCATCTCTTGCACTGGCAGGGAATTCATTAGATTATAATACTTAATCAGTATATGGCACTTAACTATGTAAGACAGTCATAAGTTCAGAAGGAGTCAAAGATGGATGAGGGAGACCGGGACCAGCCCATCCATTCACTCTTATTGTCTTCAAAGTGCTTTTCACCTGCTGAAATCTTGTTTATTTATCTGTTTATATATTTACTATCTGGCTCCCTGCTAAATTGTCAGCTCAGCTCAATGAGGGCCTGGGGACCTTGCCTCACTTGTTCATAGCTTCTCCCTAGTACATAGCATAGGGCTTGACATATGGTCCACGTTCAATACATATTTGTTGAGTGAATTAATTAATCATAGAGGCTTTACAGAGCAGTTGGGATTAGAGCTTAGCCATAAAGGTTACGAATAATCAAAGAGAATGGGAAAGGGCATGCCAGACACAAAGACTGTGAATTAAGGCAATCCAGTGAAAACGAGCTTTGAAGAGATGGGGTCAGTGAGGCAGTGGACTGCAAGTGTACATTACCTTTGTATTAACTTTCTCAGTGAGTAACCTTTTATCTCTATCTGTTTAGTATTGCTCTTCTCCCAGTAAACTGTGACCTCCAGCAGAGCAAGCACCATGCTTTTTCATTTTCCACTATATTCTCAGCACAGTGCTTGGTAGATAGTAAGCACTTATTATTTGTAAAAGGGAAAGGAGGTCATCAGGTGGGTAGGTGAGTAGATGGGTGGGAAGGTTGGTGTTTAAGTTCAACTATATGAAATTACTAATCTTTATTGGTCAAAAATCATTCATTATTGTTTCTTATGTTTCAATCTGTAATTTCATCCTCCAGAGACTATTCTTATCCATTGCCCTGAGGCAGTGGGTTTCAATCTGTCTTTTGTTTGCTGTTTTGTGTTAATTTGAAGCTGAATAGGTTTCTGATAATGGTATCTCATTGTTGAAAGCACAGCATGCCATTTGACAAGAAAATGAAAAAGCAATGAAGAATTATTAATAAAACTATCATCCCAATAGTCTTTGAGCTCCATGGTCTGGAATTTCACATGCTAGCCACTATTTCAGGGCATTCATTGTATGCACTCGCATTTAATTATTCTCGCCATAAAAAAAAGTGAGCTGCTATCACATACATCCAATTAAGTAGATATCTGAATGCGGCTGTTAATAACCTTGAAAATTTATTCAGTTAGAGAAGAAGTCCAAATGCTTCTCCTATGTTTTATGCCTCCTTGTTACAGTGCAGGGGGAGGGGCACTGAGCAGGCTGTACCAACTTCATTTTGATGATTAAAAAAGAAACAGATCAAGTTACCTTGCTGGCTGAGCTGGAGCTAAACCAAGGTCCAAAGTCTTAGCTGTTCCCAGCTGGGTAGTGCATCTGGATGCCCAGGCAAATCTCTGGGTAGTTCTTTCTACAGATATTTTCCTGCCTAGGATGATTAGAGACAGCCTGTGCATGTAAGATGGAGGGGTGTTTGGAGACCCTGGCTCTTAATTCAGGCATCATATGGAAAGGCTCACAATAGCCAGGTCCCTGTTCTAACACTAGAGATTTCCAGGTGGCGCAGTGGTAAAGAATCCACCTGCCAAGGCAGGAGACGCAGGTTCAATCCTTGGTTCAGAAAGATCCCCTGCAGAAGTGGGGATGGCGACCTGCTCCAGCACTCTTGCCTAGGAAATCCATGGACAGAGGAGCCTGGTGGGCTATAGTCCATGGGGTCGCAAAGAGTTGGACACGACTGAGCATGCACGCCACACAATGCAATGTCCTGACACTGCTACCATACTGCTGAGGGATCTGATATATCATGCCCCAACTCTGGGGAGTGACTTCCCATCTGTACAGTGAGCGGGGGATCAGGTGACCCTGACATTCCCTCCCAGCTTCCGGCTTGCACTCAAACTGGAAGTTGCTCAGAAATGTCTGAATACCCAACTGGTTTAGGGAAGAAGGCACAAAGAAGGAACTGTATCTGAATGTGATCCATGTAAGGATGTGAAGTTTAAGAACTGGGGTGCAATCATCCAACTACCCATTTGACCATGCATCCACTTCTCTGTCCACCCAAGCAGCAGATATTGTTACATCCAATACAACAGAAGATTCTCACTGTGTATAGAAAGAATCTCCATGAATGGAGAAGGCTTTATGGAAGAAGGAAAGAAGTGAGCAGTTTAGCCAGGACCTTGGGGTTGTGATAACACTACTCCATCTCTGCAATCAGGCAAAAATGATTTCAAATCTTGTATCTGCACTTAATATCCAGGTAACCTCAGGAAGCTTATTTAACTTCTCTAAGCCTCCATCCCTATCTGTAAAATCAAGGGTATCAGCAATGCCACCATCATTGGGTGGTTGTGATATTATAGCTCGAATACTTAGGATAGGACAGGGCAATCAGTACTCAATGTTCATTGCTATTATTATTTCAGGTGTAGCTTTAATTGTCAGTATGATTAATGCATGTATCCCCTGGGTTGTATTTTATAGATTGTAAAGCTGGAGAAGAATGGCATTGGCTACCACTATATTCTTGCAAATCTGGTGAGTAGACAACACTGCAAGCCCTCAACTGATGGAGCCATGTTTGGGGCCTGGCTTGCTACTGTGGTCCCTGGCTGGTGGGAACTGCATGAGTGGGACTGGCAATTTCGAGCTTCAGTTGTGCCCCTGCAAAACCCACAGCACACTTAAGGTGACTCTCTAAGCTTCCTTGTAAGAGATCACGCTGGTGGACAGGCCTTTATTAGTCATCACAATTCCAGCTTTAATCGATTCTGCCACTTGGCAATAACAACAAAATCACCACATCTTTGAATGGATACAAGATGCTTTAACCTCACTGGTTTTGATTCTCTGTTTTGACATCAATGATAGTTTACTGTTTATAAATACAAATGTTTAAATCATAAGAATACTAGCACTGACAAGTCTCTAACCAGAAACAGGTTTATGGCATGAACAATATTATGACAATTTAGTTTTTATTCTCTTTTTTATGTGGCATAGATAAGCTGTTTTTTAAAGAAAATCTTTACTTTCATTTTATGTACTACAGTTATTTTTATTGGGTGCAATTATTTTTCAGGGTATGAAGACTTGACTCATAAGATAATTTTTGGTACACATTAAATTATTCCTAGTGACATGTACCATTATGAATTTTCTTTGTGGCCATCATTTTGGCAAGTCTATTTTGGCAAGTCCTGGGTCATGTTTTCTCATCTACCTTTTTAAATTATGAGGTTTGAAACTTTCATTGTTTTGGGTTTTTTTTTTTTAATAACTTATCTTTTTATTTATTTATTTTTTAATTTTTATTTTTACTTTAGTTTACAATACTGTATTGGTTTTGCCATACATTGACATGAATCCACCACGGGTGTACATGAGTTCCCAAACATGAACCCCCCTCTCACCTCCCACCCCATATCATCTCTCTGGATCATCCCCATGCACCAGCCCCAAGCATCCTGTATCCTGTATCAAACATAGACTGGTGATTCATTTCTTACATGATAGTATACATGTTTCAATGCCATTCTCCCAAATCATCCCACCCTCTCCCTCTCCCTCTGAGTCCAAAAGTCCACTCTACACATCTGTGTCTCTTTTGCTGTCTTGCATACAGGGTCATCATTACCATCTTTCTAAATTCCATATATATGTGTTAGGATACTGTATTGGTGTTTTTCTTTCTGGCTTACTTCACTCTGTATAATCGGCTCCAGTTTCATCCATCTCATTAGAACTGATTCAAATGTATTCTTTTGAATGGCTGAGTAATACTCCATTGTGTATATGTACCACAGCTTTCTTATCCATTCATCTGCTGATGGACATCTAGGTTGTTTCCATGTCCTGGCTATTATAAACAGTGCCGTGATGAACATTGGGGTACATGTGTCTCTTTCAATTCTGGTTTCCTTGGTGTGTATGCCCAGCAATGGGATTACTGGGTCATAAGGCAGCTCTATTTGCAATTTTTTAAGGAATCTCCACACTGTTCTCCATAGTGGCTGTACTAGTTTGCATTCCCACCAACAGTACAAGAGGGTTCCCGTTTCTCCACACCCTCTCCAGCATTTATTGCTTGCAGACTTTTGGATCGCAGCCATTCTGACTGGTGTGAATTGGTACCTCATTGTGGTCTTGATTTGCACTTCTCTAATAATGAGTGATGTTGAGCATCTTTTCATGTGTTTGTTAGCCATCCATATGTCTTCTTTGGAGAAATGTCTATTTAGTTCTTTGGCCCATTTTTTGATTGGGTCATTTATTTTTCGGGAATTGAGCTGCATAAGTTGCTTGTATATTTTTGAGATTAGTTGTTTGTCCATTGCTTCATTTGCTCTTATTTTCTCCAATTCAGAAGGCTGTCTTTTCACCTTGCTTATAGTTTCCTTTGTTGTGCAGAAGCTTTTAATTTTAATTAGATCCCATTTGTTTATTTTTGCTTTTATTTCCAGAATTCTGGGGGGTGGATCATAGAGGATCCTTCTGTGATTTATGTTGGAGAGTGTTATGCCTATGTTCTCCTCTAGGAGTTTTATAGTTTCTGGTCTTAGATTTAGATCTTTAATCCATTTTGAGTTTATTTTTGTGTGTGTTAGAAAGTGATCTAATTTCATTCTTTTACAAGTGGTTGACCAGTTTTCCGAGCACCACTTGTTAAAGAGATTGTCTTTACTCCATTGTATATTCTTGCCTCCTTTGTCAAAGATAAGGTGTCCATATGTGTGTGGATTTATCTCTGGGCTTTCTATTTGTTCCATTGATCTATATGTCTGTCTTTGTGCCAGTACCATACTGTCTTCATGACTGTGGCTTTGTAGTAGAGCCTGAAGTCAGGCAAGTTGATTCCTCCAGTTCCATTCTTCTTTCTCAAGATTGCTTTGGCTATTTGAGGTTTTTTGTATTTCCATACAAATCTTTTTTGTTCTAGTTCTGTGAAAAACACCGCTGGCAGCTTGATAGGGATTGCTTTGAATCTGTAGATTGCTTTGGGTAGTATACTCATTTCCACTCTATTGATTCTTCCAATCCATGAACATGGTATATTTCTCCATCTATTAGTGTCCTCTTTGATTTCTTTCATCAGTGTTTTATAGTTTTCTATATATAGGTCTTTTGTTTCTTTAGGTAGATATATTCCTAAGTATTTTATTCTTTTCGTTGCAATGGTGAATGGAATTGTTTCCTTAATTTCTTTTTCTACTTTCTCATTATTAGTGTATAGGAATGCAAGGGATTTCTGTGTGTTGATTTTATATCCTGCAACTTTACTATATTCATTGATTAGCTCTAGTAATTTTCTGGTGGAGTCTTTAGGGTTTTCTATGTAGAGGATCATGTCATCTGCAAACAGTGAGAGTTTTACTTCTTCTTTTCCAATTTGGACTCCTTTTATTTCTTTTTCTGCTCTGATTGCTGTGGCCAAAACTTCCAGAACTATGTTGAATAGTAGCGGTGAAAGTGGACACCCTTGTCTTGTTCCTGACATTAGGGGAAATGCTTTCAATTTTTCACCATTGAGGATAATGTTTGCTGTGGGTTTGTCATATATAGCTTTTATTATGTTGAGGTATGTTCCTTCTATTCCTGCTTTCTGGAGAGTTTTTATCATAAATGCATGTTGAATTTTGTCAAAGGCCTTCTCTACATCTATTGAGATAATCATATGGCTTTTATTTTTCAATTTGTTAATGTGATGAATTACACTGATTGATTTGCGGATATTGAAGAATCCTTGCATCCCTGGGATAAAGCCCACTTGGTCATGGTGTATGATCTTTTTAATGTGTTGTTGGATTCTGATTGCTAGAATTTTGTTGAGGATTTTTGCATCTATGTTCATCAGTGATATTGGCCTGTAGTTTTCTTTTTTTGTAGCATCTTTGTCAGGTTTTGGTATTAGGGTGATGGTGGCCTCATAGAATGAGTTTGGAAGTTTACCTTCCTCTGCAACTTTCTGGAAGAGTGTGAGTAGGATAGGTGTTAGCTCTTCTCTGAATTTTTGGTAGAATTCAGCTGTGAAGCCGTCTGGACCTGGGCTTTTTTTTTGCTGGAAGATTTCTGATTACAGTTTCAATTTCCGTGCTTGTGATGGGTCTGTTAAGATTTTCTATTTCTTCCTGGTTCAGTTTTGGAAAGTTGTACTTTTCTAAGAATTTGTCCATTTCTTCCACATTGTCCATTTTATTGGCATATAATTGCTGATAGTAGTCTCTTATGATCCTTTGTATTTCTGTGTTGTCTGTTGTGATCTCTCCATTTTCATTTCTAATTTTATTGATTTGATTTTTCTCTCTTTGTTTCTTGATGAGTCTGGCTAATGGTTTGTCAATTTTATTTATCCTTTCAAAGAACCAGCTTTTGGCTTTGTTGATTTTTGCTATGGTCTCTTTTGTTTCTTTTGCATTTATTTCTGCCCTAATTTTTAAGATTTCTTTCCTTCTACTAACTCTGGGGTTCTCCATTTCTTCCTTTTCTAGTTGCTTTAGGTATAGAGTTAGGTTATTTATTTGACTTTTTTCTTGTTTCTTGAGGTATGCCTGTATTGCTATGAACTTTTCTCTTAGCACTGCTTTTATAGTGTCCCACAGGTTTGGGGTTGTTATGTTTTCATTTTCATTTGCTTCTATGCATATTATGATTTCTTTTTTGATTTCTTCTGTGATTTGTTGGTTATTCAGAAGTGTGTTGTTCAGCCTCCATATTCTGGAATTTTTAATAGTTTTTCTCCTGTAATTGAGATCTAATCTTAATGCATTATGGTCAGAAAAGATGCTTGGAATGATTTCGATTTTTTTGAATTTATCAAGGTTAGATTTATGGCCCAGGATGTGCTCTATCCTGGAGAAGGTTCCGTGAGCACTTGAGAAAAAGGTGAAATTCATTGTTTTGGGGTGAAATGTCCTATAGATATCAATTAGGTCTAACTGGTCTATTGTATCATTTAAAGTTTGCATTTCTTTGTTGATTTTCTGTTTATTTGATCTGTCCATAGGTGTGAGTGGGGTATTAAAGTCTCCCACTATTATTGTGTTATTGTTAATTTCCCCTTTCATACTTGTTAGCATTTGTCTTACATATTGCGCTGCTCCTATGTTGGGTGCATATACATTTATAATTGCTATATCTTCTTCTTGGATTGATCCTTTGATCATTATGAGGTGGCCTTCTTTGTCTCTTTTCACAACCTTTGTTTTAAAGTCTATTTTATCGGATATGAGTATTACCACTCCTGCTTTCTTTTGTTCTCTATTTGCATGGAATATCTTTTTCCAGCCCTTCACTTTCAGTCTGTATGTGTCCCTTGTTTTGAGGTGGGTCTCTTGTAGGCAGCATATATATGGGTCTTGTTTTTGTATCCATTCAGCCAGTCTTTGCCTTTTGGTTGGGGCATTCAACCCATTTACATTTAAGGTAATTATTGATAAGTATGATCCCATTGCCGTTTACTTTATTGTTTTGGGTTCGGGTTTATACACCCTGTTTGTGTTTCCTGTCCAGAGAATATCCTTTAGCATTTGTTGGAGAGCTGGTTTGGTGGTGCTGAATTCTCTCAGCTTTTGCTTGTCTGTAAAGCTTTTGATTTCTCCTTCATATTTGAATGAGATCCTTGCTGGGTACAGTAATCTGGGCTGTAGGTTATTTTCTTTCATCACTTTCAGTATGTCTTGCCATTCCCTCCTGGCTTGAAGAGTTTCTATTGAAAGATCAGCTGTTATCCTTATGGGAATCCCCTTGTGTGTTATTTGTTGTTTTTCCCTTGCTGCTTTTAATATTTGTTCTTTGTGTTTGGTCTTTGTTAATTTGATTAATATGTGTCTTGGGGTGTTTTGCCTTGGGTTTATCCTATTTGGAACTCTCTGGGTTTCTTGGACGTGGGTGATGATTTCCTTCCCCATTTTAGGGAAGTTTTCAACGATTATCTCCTCAAGGATTTTCTCATGGTCTTTCTTTTTGTCTTCTTCTTCTGGGACTCCTATAATTCGAATGTTGGAGCATTTCATATTGTCCTGGAGGTCTCTGAGATTGTCCTCATTTCTTTTAATTCGTTTTTCTTTTTTCCTCTCTGATTCATTCATTTCTACCATTCTATCTTCTATTTCACTATTCCTATCTTCTGCCTCTGTTATTCTGCTATTTGTTGCCTCCAGAGTGTTTCTGATCTCATTTATTGCATTATTCATTATATATTGACTCTTTTTTATTTCTTCTAGGTCCTTGTTAAAACTTTCTTGCATTTTCTCATTCCTTGTCTCCAGGCTATTTATCTGTGATTCCATTTTTATTTCAAGATTTTGGATCATTTTCACTATCAATATTCAGAATTCTTTCTCAGGTAGATTCCCTACCTCTTCCTCTTTTGTTTGGTTGGGTGGGCAACTCTCCTGTTCCTTTACCTGCTGAGTATTCCTCTGTCTCTTCATCTTGGTTATATTGCTGTGTTTGGGCTGGCCTTTCTATATTCTGGGAATTTGTGGAGTTCTCTTTATTGTGGAGCTTCCTCACTGTGGGTGGGGTTGTATCAGTGGCTTGTCAAGGTTTCCTGGTTAGGGAGGCTTGTGTTGGAGTTCTGGTGGGTGGAGCTGGATTTCTTCTCTCTGGAGTGCAATGGAGTGACCAGTAATGGGTTATGAGACATCAATGGTTTGTAGTAACTTTGAGTGGCCTGTATACTGAAGCTCAGGGGTGTGTTCCTGTGTTGCTGGAGAATTTGCGTGGTATGTCTTGCTCTGGAACTTGTTGGCCCTTGGGTGGTGCTTGGTTTCAGTGTAGGTATGGAGGCGTTTGATGAGCTCCTATTGATTAATGTTCCCTGGATTCAGGAGTTCTCTGATGTTCTCAGGATTTGGACTTAAGCCTCTTGCTTCTGGTTTTCAGTTTTATTTTTACAGTAGCCTCAAGACTTCTCCATCTATACAGCACCAATGATAAAATATCTAGGTTAAAGATGAAAAGTTTCTCCACATTGAGGGACACCCAGAGAGGTTCACACCACAAACCCTGATTCTCTGAAGCAGGAACAGGCACAAAGTGTCCAAGCTGGCATAAATACCACGATAAGAGGGCCAGCAGACCTGCAGAAGTCTCCCAGTGTTTTGGTGTTTTCCCCCAAAGTCAAACTTAATTTTACTTTGCATTTGTCTTATTTTTAAAGAGAGTTATTAAGATGTAATCCACATGATATAAAGCTCATCCATTTAAAGCACACAACTCAATTCTCTTATGTACATCCACAGAATTATGAAACATCACCACAATCTCATTATTAAACATCTCCATCATCCCCCAAAAGAAACCCCATACACATTAGCAGTTACTCCCCATTTTCCCCCCAATTCCTCTAGTAATCTACTTTCTATCTCTATGGACTTGCCTATTCTAGATATTGGAATCACAGAATATCTGGTCCTTTCTGACTGGCTTCTTTCACTTAGCATGTTTTCAACATTCATCTATGTTGGTTCCATGTATCAGTTCTTCATTCCTTTTTATTGCCAAGTAACATACCATTATATGGATGTATCCCATTTTGTGTATCCACATACCACTTGATGGACACTTGAGTTGTTTTCACTTTTTGACTATTATGAATTCTGCTTCTACAAACATTTGTATACAAGTTTTTCTCTTGAGCACAAACCTAGGAGTGAAATCACCGGGATACATGGTAACTCTATGGTTGATATTTTAAGGAATGCCAAAACTATTTTGTAAAGTGGTTGTATCTCCCAGCAAATTTTTAATAAATAACAAATTTTGCCATGTGGCAGTTTGAGCATGTCAGATTTCCTTAATGATAGCTTTTTCTACAAAGTTTGCTTATTATCCTTACCTTCTTTATGATTTTCTGTGTTTCCTTTTAGATGTGATATTTTAGCTTTTTGCCCATAACAAATTATATCACTCAGTTTTAGCCATGTTATTTGTGGTAATTATTCCTGCAATATTAATTGAATAAGAGATTGATATTTTCCTATTTATCTTTAGAATAAGGATCACTAACAGAACAAAGGCACAGGGTCTGGGTATAGTAAAGGTCAAAGTGGTAGGACTAAAAAGTGGGACCAAAATATCTTGCCTAATTCTTAAGCTCTGCCTCTCTTTCTGACTGATCTCCAGCCTCAGACATATTCCTCCCTGAACCGTCTTGTCTTTCCCCTTGGAAACTTCCTAGCCTTGGCTGTCTTGGTATTTCATGGTCAGGACTAGAAATAAGGACTTGTTAAATTTATTAAAGTCTGGTTATTAAATAAATATGTTACTTTTCTCAGAGATACTTGCCTTTTAAATGGATGATAACTGTCCAGACACTTTTCAGGGAACCAAGAGTTGCATCCTCAAAAATCATTTGCAAGGATTAAATTGTTGACTTTGTGATGAAAAAAACTCTTGACATCTCTTGAATCTCACTCAGATCCTTAGTCCTAGAAGGGACTTTGGAAGTCAGCTCTATCTAAGTTTCATTTGCTTACAGGGAAACATTTGCTTATGGTCAAACCAGCAACGGGGTATGACTTGGCCAGGCTCACAGAAGTCAGTGATAGAGCCAGGCCTGGCACCAGCGTTAGCAGGCCTATGCCTTTTCTACTATATCAGGACATCTCTCAGCATAGATCATGTGGGCACCCTGCTGCTTGAGAATACACAGAACAAGGCTTGGGGCATACATAATCATCTCTCCAGGATAAGTTAGAAATTACACATCAATGACCTCAAAGCCACCCAAAGACCTCAGGTAATTACATTGCCAGCCTCCATCTGTTGCCAAGTGACCCCTTAGTCACAGCATCACCAAGTCAGCCCTTTGGGTGTCTGTAGCCTTCTGATCTGCATTTTTTTTTTTCTCCTCTGACCTAATGAGCTCTCAAATTCTTACAACTGCCAGCTAATAGGATGCAAATTGCATATACCATCCAAATACAAAAGACTTGCATGTTCCAATAGATTAGTTGATAATTGGGCTTCAAATTACTAATTAATTCAGTTTGAAATATAGTGGAGTATGTGGTGTGTGTGTTTTTCTTCCCCCTTCAGAGGAATCATGCAATTTATAAGATGATAATTTTTAGAAATTCTGCCACATAATTAGCCCACTGCTGCATGGAACTGACCCCCTCCTTCAGCATGCTTGTGATTAGGGTGTAATTATAGAGTTAGAAACTAAGGGAGCTTTTGAAAGGTTTAACAAAGGAGGGAGCTACTTTTTATTTCAAGGTTCTTTCCATCCCTGTCAGACTGTGTGAGCTTCAAAGAAGCCAACAGCGTTCCTGTAACAGGTCACTTTGGAGGGATGCTTTTCTGGGTTTGGAGGGCTACTGGAAGAGAAGACGGAGGGAGAATCCTGGGTCAGGGAGGAGAGCTTTATAACAGGGAGTCATTAAAAAAACAAAGAAAGAAAAACCCTGCTTTTTGTCCAGACACTATCCTCAGCTAGCTTGTGATTTGGGCAATTCACCAGCATTCAGTTCCCTCACTGAGAATAATAGTTCCTATTCTATATGCTCATAGAATTCACTGGGGAAGGCCAGCATGTTGCTGAATGCCACCATGCCTAGAAAAAGTTAAATTGCTCTACACAGTAGGGAATCCTTGCTTCATATAGTAAATGTGCCCATCTGAACATACTCACATGTTGTATCCATATGTATATATGCATGTATATGCCCATGCATATATATGCTGATATATGCATTCTTATTTTATATGTGATAGGATAGATGTATATTTATATTTCCAGAGTGTTGGGATGTCCATAAAGTGAACTTGAGTGCATACTCAGTCGCTCAGTCGTGTTCAACTCTTTGCAACACTATGGACTGTAGCCTGCCAGGCTCCTTTGTCCATGGGATTTCCCAGGCAAAAATACTGGAGTGGGTTGCCATAGCAATTGGTGAACTGTACCGTTACTACTTAAAGAAGCTCCTGGGTCCTGAAATCCCCTGGAGGACCAAGCTCTCCTGTCTGGCTGTCAGTCCTCCTCCAAACCCAGCCCTGACTCAGCTTTCACTCACTACTCTGAGACTGTGATCAAAGCAGACAGTTACCAGCCAGAACTCTCCAGTTATAGCTAGCTCTTATCTCTATAATGCATCAGCAGCAAATCTTAGAACAAACTAGTGTTTCTCTAAAGAAAGATATGTGAACCCCTAGAATGCATCTGCACAGACAGTTTGGGAAACACTGAGCTAATGATGAAATTTTTCAGTCCACTGGGACTGCAAACAAGAGTACTCACAGCATGAGACAAATGATCAGATAACTAATATTGATGATTTGAGTTTCATTGAAATAAATAAGCACAACATTTAAAAATTCTTGCAGAGAACTAGCATACCCCTGAAAATTTATAAAGGGTCCACCAGATCCCAGTTTGAGAAGCACTGAAAGACTGAAGGTATTGGTTGTCTTTCAGTGTGGAGCATTTGGTGCTGCCTAGGGCATTCATGGGCTTCCCAGGTGGCTCAGATGGTAAAGTGTCTGACAGCAATGAGGGAGACCCAGGTGTGATCCCTGGGTCAGGAAGATCCCCTGGAGAAGGAAATGGCAACCCACTCCAGTACTCTTGCCTGGAAAATTCCATGGACGGAGGAGCCTGGTAGGCTACAGTCCATAACGTCGCAAACAGTCGGACATGCCTGAGCAACTTCACTTTCACCTTTCAAGGCATTCATAACAATAACAGCAATTCCTCTCATTTTTATACTAATGTGACATTTCAGCATACATCACATCCCGCCAGTACCCTTATGAAATAAGCAAGGTAGAATCACCCCCATTTTACAGAAAAGAGAACTGAGGCTCCAAGATGTTACATGATTGAGCTACAGAGGAGGAAGGCAAGCACTACTGGTCATTGGAGTTTGGCTCTCAGGAACCTGACGAAAACCAAGTGATGTGATCCTAAGAATAGGATGACCAGGCTAAACTTATGCCAAACCACTGGGGCCACTGAACTAGACTGCCTTACAGCCCTAATAAATAACTACAACAATAATAACAACAGTGATAACTCAGCTATTCACTGAGTGATTGCTACAGTCTAAACACTATAAGTGATAACTATTAAATCTTCATAATAGTCCTCGAGGTTGATAAAAAACCCCATTTATCAAATGAAGAAACCAAGGTTTAGAAAATAAGCTTTCTAGTCACTAAATTTATAAAGTCAGGGAGCCAGTTTCCCAGCTACTAAACTGATAAAGTCATGGAGCCAGGCTTCCCCTCCAGGACTACAGAACTCCCAAATTCATGTTCCTACACTGTTCCATATGACTGCTGAGCATGAGGAGGGGGGTCAGGTGCAGTGGGAGGATGGGCTCTTGACTAGAGGGCTTGAGTTTAAATCTTGCTACAATTGCAGCAATAGACCTGGAATTCAGACTCAAGCTCTCAAATCCCCATTTCATTTTCCACTGGACACTGATGGAATTTTATTATAATTATACAGTTGGTCCTTCACATCAGTGGGTTCTATATCCATGGATTCAACCCACCACAGGTCAAAAATATTTCAAAAAAAATCCTAAAGTTTCCAAAATCCAAAACTTGCATGTGCTATATATTGGCAAATATCTACCTGGCATTTATATGGTATTTCCAGCTAGTGACATAGCATTTACATTTTATCAGGTATTATAAGTAACCTAGAGATGGCTTAAAGTATTCAGGAGAATGCACATATATGTGCAGGTTATATGCAAATATTACATTTTATTTAAGGGATTTGAGAATCTGCAGATTTTGGTGTCTTCAGGGGTTCCTCAACCAACCTCCCATGGATACCGATTGCAATTTCTAGTGCATAAAAGCTGAGGGAAACACAAACTGAGGACAGGTCATTCCATGCCTTATTGGGGTATCTGGGGACCAGGGTGTCAGACATTTCCCACCACGTGGTTGCAGATGACTTCCTATGAAATGTTAGAGTTAGAAGTAGCTCTGGTCCATGTGACAGCTCATCCAAGATTCAGCTCCACGCTGCTGTCTCTCTGCTGTATGAGTCCTGAGGAGGTGCTCTTTCATCTCCTTGCTCCCCTGTGCAGAGAAATCTATCTACGCTTTCTATAAGGCCAAGCATGGCTGCTTTCTTCTGCCCACATCATCTTAATACATGTTCACGTTTGGTTTCTGTGTCATTTCTTTGGTTAGGAAGGTAGTGCAGTAGTTGGGGAGAGTGGCTCTGGGTCAGACAGACCTGGGTTTGAATTCTGGCTTCATATTTATTAGCCGTGTGGAGTTAGTAAAATAACCTACACTCTCTGAGCTTCCACTGCCTATTCTGCAGAAAAAAAAAAAAAAAGGAATGTAGCATCATCTACCTCCACATGGGCTATCATTTGAATTAAATGAAATAATAACTTTATAAATGTTCATAGTTATAGTTGGCCCCCCAAAAGCACTCAATGAATGTTAACAATTACCACCATCATAATCATTGTAATCACCATCATCATTATCATTTGGCGGGGCGGGGAAGAAAACACAGTATCTGGGAACAGGATACCATCCTTGAGGTCCCTCAACCCCCTTCTAGACTAAATCTCATCCACCACTATAATAATAGTGGTAATTATAATAATAATAATAATTGATAATATAATATTATACTTATATGATATAAATATATTATATAATTACATTATATTATAATAATATAATAATTATGGTAAAATAATAATAATAGAAATACAATAATATAATACCTTCCTCTCTGTTTGTCTGTAAGCTCCTGGAGGAAGGAATTTGCCTTTCTCATTGATGAATTTCCAGTTTACCAGGCAAAATGAGCTTCATGTAATGGTGTGCTTTAAAAAGTTACTGAATGAATGAATGAGTGAGTGAAATGACTTCTCAGGAAATAAACAATGCTGGTATCCATTTACCACATGAACTTAGAGGCAAATTCCTTGCGTCTTCCTAAAAGAAGCAGAGATCAATGGTAGACTATAAGTACAGCTATGAATATGCAAATGACTCAGAGGGCAGCTAAACCACTTCCCATAAAAGGCCAGACTCCTCTACAATGTCGTTAACAGAAGCACATCCATCTGGTTCCTGCTCGAATAACACCCACTGATAGGGAATCGTGTATTTGGAACCACCTACCCTGCTTGCTCCTGGCATTTGCTCCTCTAGCCTGGATGCCCCTCATCTTCGCATCCCCCCAGTGCCTTCTCACAGGGCATGGTTCTAACAGCCCACCAAAGGAACATCAAACATGAACCGAGCACATCTTCCACTGCACAAGGCTCATACCAGCAGCACTAGGGAGCATGTGGCTTCACTTTTGTCCTGGAAACAACTTGGCTTTGTCTTTCAGCCAGAACACATAAGTAAAGTTTGTAAACAATGCCAGAGAAAAATCACAAAATAAATACAAATTTTTAAAAAGAGGGACAAGTAGGGAAGCGAGGACCGAACCTTCCGAGCTGTACATTACCCTAACCTACTGCCAAAACTGGCACTTAAGGGGTCTGTCCCTCCTGATGCTACATGCAATTCCTCTGATTCACCGCCCTCAGTCACTCTAACTTAGAATCTCCAAGCCTGTGTGTCTTCTGATTAGAAGGTTCTTCCTTGCACTCTTCACCCAACCAAATCCTCCTATTCTTTCAGCTTCTGTGTTTCCACTGGGAAGCCTTCCCTGAGTTCCAGGGCCAGGTTTTGTCCTATTTATTTTGCTCTATTAATACATGGGTAATACTGGTCTTTCTCACTAAACTTTAAGTAACAAAAACAAGGATCAAGTGTATCTTATTCTCTGCTGCATCCTTTTGTCCCATATGTGCTTGGCAATATTAGATACAGATGAATGAATGAATGAATGAACTAGAATATTCCTTTCTCCATCCTGCTAGGTTTCAAATTTAATGCTATGTTTGAGTTTTCATTCCTTTTTCACCAAGCATTCAGAGGGTGCCTACTCTTTGGGAGCCCCTGAGAATGCTTAAGCTGGTGTTTTATTTAAAAAGTAGGCTGATCCTTCTTAGACAGAAAGGTTTTGATCATATGAAATGGAGACATTGTTGATTTCAAGTCTGCCAGGAACTCCAGCCATAATCCCCTTCATGGGCCTAGATGGCATATTAAAAAGCAGAGCCATCACTTTGCCAGCAGAATTCCATATGGTCAAGCTATGGTTTATCCAGTACTCAGGTACAGATGTGAGAGCTGAACTACAAAAAGGCTGAGCGCTGAAGAATTGATGCTTTTGAACTGTAGTGTTGGAGAAGACTCTTGAAAGTCCCTTGGACTACAATGAGAACAAACCAGTCAATCCTAAAGGAAATCAACCCTGAATATTCACTGGAAGGACTGTTGCTGAAGTTGAAGCTCCAATACTTTGGTCACCCAATGCGAAGAGCCAACTTACTGGAAAAGACTCTGATGCTGGGAAGGATTGAGGGCAAGAAGAGAAGTGGGTGGCAGAGGATGAGATTATCAGATAGCATCACCGACCTGATGGGAATAAATTTGAACAAACTCTAGAAAATAGCGGGGGACAGAGGAACCTGCCATGCTGCAGTCCATGGGGTTGCAAAGAGTCAGACATGACTTAGAGACTGAATAACAGCAACAGGTGGGCATAATCCTTAGGCTGACTTTTTAATTGGTCTTTGGCTCTTGTTCTGAGGTGCCCATGGCCAGGTGGCACCCCTGACTGCAGACAGAACAAAGTTAACATTAAGGGAGATTTTGGAAGACCAACCAATACCAAGCTAGATACTATACTTCTTTAACCATGCTTTGACAGCCTAGTCTAGGGGCCTCCTGACTTTCTGCCACAAAGTGTCAGCATTTTATCCTAAACCCCCAGACTGTGAGATCCCAACCACCTTTTAAAATAATCTGTCAACAGCGGACTTGTGTTTGGGGGATATGTCTGATTGTGCGTTTGAAGGTATCGAAGTATACAGGTGCCAGCCCCTCTTCTTTCAAATGTACTTGGATAAGAGTTAACACTAGAGGCTTTTTTCTTTTTTCCAATTCAAATGATGTTTTAGCTGTTTTAAGCACAGCTGCAAAGTCTTATTGACTTGGCAGGAACCAGATAAGCCTGTGCTATGAGGGATTATATAGGGCGAGAACACATTCAAGTTCCAGTCGGTTAAAGTGGCTAAAATAGGAAAATCTGAACACTGTATGCAGAGACATGGTTATTTGAGGACAGAACAAAGTTCTCATCTCAGGAATATTCCATGAACTCGCGTATCTCCATATTCATGTGCACACACCTGTGTGATCACAGAATTGTAGATCAAAGCTGAAAAGCCCTTAAGAGAAAAATCAACTGGCTCAGAAGTTTCCAAACCTTTTAGTTTAAAGCTCTATTTTCAAATGGAATCTTGGGGAGAACCCCGGTATGTGAAACAGATAAAAAAGCAAAGCTGCTTTGATGGTAGAAGAAGGGTAGGAATCTAGAACCCCATTCTTCTCCCTTCCCCCTAATTCAACATGGGAGACTCTAAAATGCCTACAGCCCAGGACAACAGCTGGAAAGATCACTCACTGATCTAGCCAAGGGCCTCACTGTGCAGATCAACAATCTAGTGCCTGGATCAATATCACCCAAAAAAGTCAATAACAAAACTCTTTGGTCCATAAGATGTAAGTTTCAAGGGTGAGAGATGAAGGTTGGAAACTTACAAGAAAACCATGAGAAGGATGAGTGAAGACATTATTGTTTATTGCTTCACTCCTTGGTGTGAATTAAGCCATCCACCTGCTCCAGGTACTGTGCTGTGGATACTGATAGAGACTCTGAGAGAGAGAAATAAAGAACTTTGAGGTTCACAACCCAAGAATCAGCACACATTAAATTTTCAGAGACGTGGGTGAACCTAGAGACTGTCATACAGAGTGAAGTAAGTCAGAAAAAAACAAGTATCATATATTAATGGGTATATGTGGAAGCTGGAAAAATGGTATAGATGATCTTATTTGAAAAGGAGAAATAAAGACACATGTAGAGAACAAAGGTATGGATACTGGGTGGGGGCTGAGGGAAGGAATGGATTGGGAGATTGGGATTGGCATATATACACCACTATGTATAAAATAGGTAACTAATGAGAACCTGCTGCATAGTACAGGCAATTCTATTCGGTGCTCTGTTGTGACCTAAATGGGAAGAAAACCCTCAAAAGAGGGTATACATGTATATGTATGACTGGTTCACTCTGCTGTACAGTAGAAACTGACACAACATTGTAAAGCAACTATAATCCAATTTTAAAACAGAGTTGGAGACTAACACCCAGGTCTCCTTACTGCTAATTCCTTCTTATTAATAGTATAGAGATGCAAGCCATTCCAAGGGCTTCATTCATTGCAGGATAGGAGATAAATGAATCAGACTGAGTAGTGATGGGGAGGCAGAATGTACAGTGGTTAGAAAGTAAGCACAGAGTCTTGTCACTTGCTATGACTGTGGTCTCTGCCCCTTACTAGCTATGTTATATTGGGCAGAAGCTGCTGCATTCGTTTAAGACTCAGTTTTCTAAGTTGCCATGTGGAAATGATAAAAGTACTTGCTTCACAGGATAATTCCAAGGATTACATGAGATCATACAAATAAAGCTCTCAGTATAGTGCCTACTACACAGTTCAGGCCTAATACGTGTGAGGCGCTGTGATTGTCATCATTACTATTTTAGCCCAAGTCTGACTCCCAGGACTTCTGTCCATTGGTTGGTTCTGGCTTACCTTAAAGAACAAATATCCCCACCCCCCACCACCACAAAAGCCCTTCTGGGATTGGAATACATCCTTCACTTCCCCTCCTAGTCTTTCTTTATTTTCAGGTTGAACATCCCCACTTTTTTAAAGCATTTCTATTGTAACAAGATTTTTTGAACTTTCCTATAACTATCCTCTCTATGGAGCTGTCATCTAAGAATTTACCTGACAAGCTGGGGAAACTTGCCATGCTCAACTTGTGCCACTCAGAGTATAAAGTGCAGGTTGTTCAATTTGTTCTAATCTTACCTCTTCTAGATCTCAGGTGGATGAGATGGAGGGAGTTTTCTTTCCCACCTCCCAGGGCTTGTTAAAAATCCTTCTCTTCGGCCCCTTTCTCTTAACAATGCTGGCTGTTCCCTCCTCCATCTAATGGAGTGGTGTCAGCCCAAGCAGGATGATGAGGGCTGAGCAGCTTGTCTGTGACCCCTTGAAAGAACCCCGGAGAGAAAGGAAATCTGTCTTTGAAGATAATGTTTTTTATCTTTTGAAAGCTGCATTCCTATACACCTGCCTCCTGTGGGCTCAGGTGTCTTGCCTGACCCAGCCCCTGGTTTTGGGTTTTTTTACTTTGTATTTTGCATTGGGGTATAGCCAATTAACAATGTGGTGACAGTTTCAGGTGAAGAGCAAGGGATTCAGCCATACATGCACATGTATCCATTCTTTCCCAACTCCCCTCCCCTCCAGACTGCCACATAACATTGAACAGAGTCCCATGTGCCATATAGTAGTTCCTTGCTGGTTATCCATTTTAAATATAGCAGTGCGGACATGTCCATCCCAAACCCCCAGTGCCTGGTTTTCAAGTAGTTGTTAACACCTAACCTCTTTGGACTGTATCACAGTGATGGCAGTAAACATGACGATGATAATAATAGCTGAGATTTATTAAATGCTTACTCTGTGCCAGACACAGCTCTAAATATTTATACACACTTTTTAACAAAACCTTGTACCAGTTCTATGCTGTAGGTGCTATTATATCTGCATTTTGAAGACCAGAGAGTTAAGCCTCAGAGAGCTGAAATAATCAGTAAGCACACATCCTTGAGATGTTTTGTTTCCAGGCACACATAATAATTAAAAGTCATAATGATAGCCCAGAGCCTCCTCACCATCCTCAAAGCATTTTCTAAATCTTTACAGCAACGTGAAAGTACATCTAATATAGTTATGGTGTTAAACATCTCTTTTGGATATCATAATTATTTGACATGGCTTTTTGTGCTAATGCTTGGAAAATTATCATTGAGATATGATAGATGGAATGACTATCTTAACTGGTTTAATTAATTGAGCACTTCCTCCCCTCCCCCAGTCATGCTATTCTAACAGCTGGTCACCACTGCACTGCCTCCTACAATCAGTGCTTAGGGAATATAGATCCTAGCCCCAGCTCACACTCTAACCAGCCTACAACTTGAGGCCAATAGTCTCCTCTCTGGACAACAAGGGGTTTGATGTGTTCTCTAACATCTTTCCTTCAGGTATCAGTAAACCTAAACTGTGCCCCATGGGTCAAATTCAACCATTTGAATTTGAATTTCCTGGCTAAACAAAGCCAGGAATGATTTTTACATGTTTAAATTACTAGAAAAAGAGAAAAGAAAAGAAAAGTGATATCTCATGACATATGAAAATTATGTGAAATTCAAGTTTCAGTGTTCATGAATACACTTGGGGGTGGAGGGGACACAACCATGCTATTTCATTTTCTATTATCTAGGCCTGCTTTCATGCTCTAATAGCTGCACTGAATAGTTATGACAGACACAACATGATCCGTAAGCCTAAAAAATTCACAATATGACCACTTATCCAAAAAAAAAAAAATTTGCTGACTCCTGGTATGGATATGGAGTAGGTGGGTACTAAAAAACTTCATATAAATCAGAGGCTTGAGAAACATCTAACCAATCTGTAACCCGTCTTTGGCAGAGTGAGACCTCTGTTCTAGGCTATTAACTGTCAGCCATGCTGTCTAAGCTTCTTTGTCCCTCTTTATCTGGGGCAGTCTGGAAACCCCATCCTAAAGCTACATTCCTGTCTTCCTCGGCTGGCAAAGCAGTGTACCACACAGATGAAGAAGACAGATTTGATAGCTAGACCACAGCTGGAATCCTTGCTTCTGGGGGATCTCTAGGTGGGGGGAAAGGGGTGGGTTCCAGAGGTCTTTGAACCACAGCTCCTCACATGTAAAATTGGGACAGATACTCACTCATTTATGCAAATGAGTACCCAGAGCCTACTGTGCGTGTTCACCCCTCAGGGCTGTTTGGGGAGATTAAATAGGATTATGTATATAAAGCATTTAATAGAATGCCTGGCTCAGGAAAAGAGTTTGGGGAATGTTTAATAAATCCAAAGGTGACTGCTGATGGATTATTTCATTTTTCAACTTTAAATGACAACAACTTCAGAATTCTCAAAGAGCTATATAAATGAAGTTATATGATGCGCAAGAAATGACAGTTTCACCATTGTCGTCATATCTGTCATCCTTAGGAACAATGTTTCTAAAGCTATGTTTCAGTAGAATATTTAATGGCACCAGTGTCCTTTAATTCTAGGCCAAGAGACAACAAATTAAGCAGGGCTCCCTTAATAGACCATATCAACTCATACAATGACTTCTCTTCCCTGTGCTGTCGCTGACACTGCCTCTCCCACTTTCCAGGGACTTACAGATGATTCTGAGCCAGTAAGGCACATCAGAATTATCTGGGGATCTATTTTTATTTTTCAATAGTACTAAAAAGAAAACACATTCACATGGTTATAAAAAAGACAAAAAATTATTATGGAAGGTTATAAAAAAGGCAAATACCTAATCTCTCTAATCTCATACTTCTTCGAAAAAACTGTTCTAAACATTTTCTGTGTTTGGTGATTCTAGGAGTTCCCTCTACACACTTCTGTGTAATATGTCTATGTCTCTTTTCCTTTGCTTTATCAACTTTCATCCCATGTGTGGCTCCTCAGTTAAAGAAAGAGATGAACCACTTCACACTATTTTCCACAACCTGTCCTCAATGTTCATTAGTCATGCTATTATTTGGAATTCTTCTAATTAGTCCCTTTATAATATGTTTTGCCTTGAGTTTTGATTGACCGGCATTGTTGTTGTTTAGTCACTAAGTCACGTCTGACTCTTCTGCCTCTGTCTGTGGGATTTTCCAAGCAAGAATGCTGGAGTGGGTAGAGATTCCTTTCCTACCATTTCCTTTTCCAGGGGATCTTCCCAACCCAGAAATCAAACCTGTGTCTCCTGCATTGCTGGCAGATTCTTTACCACTGAGCCACTTGACCAGCATTAGAGCTTTATAGAGATATCTGGTTTCCTCTCCAGAGCTCCTGCATGATAACCATTAGGAATGGCTATTATGCAGAACCTTTCTCATGCATTGTGATGGGTCCCTCAGATGAAGGATCTCTATCCTAAGAGCCTGTTCATTTGCACTTGAATGAAAATTATAGGCAGACCATTCTTCTGTCCCCTATTCATCAGGAGCACATGGGACAGTGTGAAATGTCACAGAGGAACCGCAGAAGCAGACAGGGACACAGTGATCTAACAGCTCCAGGAGCTCACTTACCACAGAGGCTTCTCTTAGATGATAAACAGTCACTCTGTGAAGAAAAGCATCCGGTACAGTGCTGGAGGGACACTGAGAGGCATCTGGGTTTAGAAGAGCTGAAGTCTCCTACTGAATAACTTGAACAGAGCATTTTGTGGATTAATTTCATTTCATTCACTAGTCACAGCATACAGAGCAATAGACTCCATATTTGGGGGCATGTTCTAAAACAGGCAAAATGACTCAGAGTGCTTAAAATCAGACTTCATCATTTAATCTTTAATATAATACAATTAGCAATGTTGCATCCTTTTATAATATTATCTAATTAATAGCACAGATAAAGCAAAAGGTACTCATTACCAAATATTACCCCCTAAGGTTTTTTTAAACAAAATGGCAAAGAAAATTAGAAAATGATTTAATTAAACCATGTTTAATGAGCATGCTCAGGGGACTAGAGTGGGTGAGTTGAATTTCCCAGCTGACTGGTAGGCAAACATTTCACACCTTTATTTCCTCTTCTTAGTCAAGAGCAGTTTTCTTTATTGGAATGGTCTGTTTTCTTGCATTATGGAGAGATCAAGTCCAGTAGCTATAAGAGACTGCTTTAATCTTCATGATTAAAGATATTATGGAGACTCAAGATCACCATTCAAGCATGAAATCTTCCATGAGGGGAAGGCGAGGATGTCTTCTACTAGATGAATGCACGTTGATGCCAGGTTATTCCCTCATTTCGTGTCTTCCCTAACAGTACAGATAAGAGCTTATTTTATCATTCTTTGTCCCTTCTTTCTCAGGAGAGCTGAGAAGTTCAGGTAGAGGTCCCATCAGTTTGATTGGAAATAACTTCAGGTCTGGCTCCAGTCACCTTGCAGTCAGACATTCTGGTGATAGAGCTGAGTGGCATTTATGTTTGAATAAACTCTGCCATTTCCTTTGGCCCCCATTACATTGATGAGGGCAGTCAGTACAAAATGCCTGGGTGCTTGTTACAGATTTTCAAGCGATGGAATTTGACTACAGGAAATCGCTTTCATTTTATTCTCTCAATAGTTATTTTATGAATAAAATGTTCTTTTTAAAATCTCTAAAGATTATGGGAAATCTCTCCACTGTGCATTAGCCTTTAACCAGGGGTGGGGTGGTTGTACTCTTAGGTAGTAGAATGTCTTAGGATACCTATTGGGTATAAGAACCTAACTCCAATTTCATCTGTACTAAAAGCTTGTCAGAATCCTTGCACAATTCAGCAGACCCCTGTGAATGTCTGTACACTATAGCTGTAGGTAAAGTTAGTCACTAAATGTATTTCCAACATGAGCTTCCCTTGTCAAACAATTTAAATCATCCACTGGATTTATTGCCTGGAGATGATACTTTCCCTGACAAATTAGCATTTTTGCTTGAGGAATGTCTTTGACTTTTATTCATTCACCCAATAAAAATGTATTGAGAGCCTACTTTGTGTCAGACATGGTGCTAGATGCTGGGTTCTAGGACACATCCATGAACAAAACAGAAACTCTCATGGAACTGACATTCCAACACAATGAGAGAGGACAACGGAACAAATGAGCAAACCAGATCATCTCAAATGGGTGACAAGCAGAGCACTGAGAAGGAACAGACTGGACTGCATATTGCAAGTAACTTGATTGAGTTCTACTAGAACCAGGTCTCAAGACAGCAATTCAAACACAAGTAGCTTCTTTGGATGCTAATCTGAGAAATAACATCAAGGAATCAGGGATGTGAGGTAGGGATGTAAGACCTGACCCATTGGAAAAGGCCCTGACTTTGGGAAAGATTGAGGGCAGGAGGAGAAGGGGACAACAGAGGATGAGATATCTGGATGGCATCACTGACTCAATGGACATAAGTTTGAGCAAACTCTGGGAGATAGTGAAGGACAGGGAAGCCTGGCGTGCTGCAGTCCAACGGGCTGCAAAGAGTCGAACACCACTGAGCGACTGAACAAGAAGGTAGGGATGGGGGAGCAGGCAGCTGAAGAACGTGCATAATCAAGGCACTTCTCTCTGGGGCTACGGAACTCCATCCCTTACAGAAGCTCTAGACTTGGGTGCAGAGTGTACCTCATGGTAACCCGCCCAAGGGAGAGGGCTATGGATTCTACTAACTCCCCAAGAGCAAAGAGCTTCTCTGAGTATATGAACTCCTCAATACATCTGGCTTCCCCTGCCTGTGGGTGAAGTGATAGGTAGCTATAGTTAGTATAAAAAGTGGAATATCAGTGTCTACTGGGGAGATGTGGAAATGAGCAGGGTTCCAAGGGCATCTATCAAGGACGAGAACTGGGTCTTTAGATAAGGAGTCCCAGGTGGCTCAGATGGTAAAGAATCCACTTGCAGTGCAGGAGAACCAGTTTGATCCCTGGGTCAGGAAGATCCCCTGGAGAAGGGCATGGCAACCCACTCCAGTACTCTTGCCTGGACAATCCCATGGACAGAGGAGCCTGGCAGGCCCTAGTCCATGGGGTGGCCAAGAGTTGGACACAACTGAGCAATAAGCACATTACAGGAGAAAGCTCTCTGAAGACACTGTATTTTAGCTGAGACTCAAGGATGGACATGAGCTGGCCAGGGAGAACTCACTTCCAGGCATAGAGAATAGCTGGGCAAAGGCTCAGAGTAGAGCTGAGCTTAGTTTGTTTGTAAAATAGGAACAATAAAGAATCACTGAACTTTAGAGGCATAGGGTGGGGGAAGGTCTTTGAGCCATGAAGTTACTGATGACCAGATCTTTTTTTTTTAATTCTATTCTTTTTTTTAATTAATTTATTTTAATTAGAGGCTAATTACTTTACAATATTGTTGTGGTTTTTGCCATGAATCAGCCATGGGTGTACTTGCATCCCATGATCCGAACCCCCCTTCTCACCTCCCTCCCCACTCCATTCCTCTGGGTTGTCCCAGAGTACCAGCTTTGAGTGCCCTGCTTCATACATCAAACTTGCACTGGTTGATGACCAGATCTTTTAGGTAAGGAAACCAGATCGAGTCCATGAGAAATCAAGAGACTAGGACAATGTCTCAGGACCTCCAGGCAGAGCTGAGGCAGTGATGGGGGCTCAGAGCTGCCAGACCACAGTTCTTCCTATGCTCAATCCACCAAACTACTTCCTGTGTTCATTCCCCCACTTCACCCCTTGGGATCTGGCAGTTTCCCTAAGCCACGGAGTTCAGAGAGCAATGACTTTGTGATCCCTGCTCAAATTCCTGAAATGGGTACCAATTATACCCAAAGAGAAACCTAGATGACCACAAGGCTTTCTAGGATCCAACCCTGGGCTGCCCCCTACCCCCCAACTGCATTTCCCTCTCTCTCTCTCTCTCCCTCGTGCTGTGCTAGTCACCCCACTCTTCCTACTGTTTCTAGAATATGCTAAGCATCCTCCAATCTCTGAGCCTTTGCTCAGAATGCTCTTCCCCAGATTCCCCCAGAGCTCATGCCACAGCTTCACATCAGTCAGGTCCCTGTGTTGACACCACCTCCTCAGGGTGGCTCATTTGGACCATGCCTCCGGGGGCCAGGCACTGCCCTCCTCTTCTTATCCTCTTTCCCCACTTCATCTTCCTTCAGAGGGCTCATAGCTACCTACCACACAGTATCCTCTGCTGGATTCTACCTTATACACTGCTACATGCTTCCTTTTTAAAAACTGAAATATAATTAATGTATAATAAATACCATGTTGCTATTGTTCACTTGCAAAGGTCTGTAATTCTTTGTGACCCCATGGACTACAGCACACCAGGCTTCCCTCTCCTTCACCATCTCCCAGAGCTTGCTCAAACTTATGTCCATTGAGTCGGTGATGCCATCCAACCATCTCAATCCTCTGTCATCCCCTTCTCCTCCTGCCCTCAATCCTTTCCAGCATCAGGGTCTTTTCCAATGAGTCAGTTCTTCACATCAGGTGCCAACAGCATTGGAGCTTCACCTTCAGCATCAGTCCTTCCAATGAATATTCAGGACTGATTTCCCTTAGGATTGACTGGTTTGAGCTCCTTGCTGCCCAAGGCACTCTCAAGAGTCTTCTCCAGCACCACAATTTGAGAGCATCAATTCTTCGTGATTCACAATGTTTAAAGGCTATATTTCATTTATAGTTATTATAAAATATTTGCCCTGTATTGTACAATATATCCTTTTATCTTATTTTATACACAACAGTTTGTTTATGGTCCATTCTTCCCACTAGAAAGTAAGCTTCATAAGAGAAGGAACTTGTTTTACTCACTATTAGAATAGTACATTGCATTAGGATAGCATTAGAATAGTACACTGGCTTTCAAAAAATATTTGTTGAATTTATGACAAGAGAATAAGTAAGCATAGGCCTTCAGAAGGCCTTAGTTCCAGTCCCCTCTATGCCACTAAATCACTGAATGACTTTGTGCAAGCAATTCTCTACCTCAGTTTCTTTATCTGGCAAACAGATGTACAGTTTCTACCTTATAAAGGCATTAAAGTGAAACGCAGCCATAGATTTGAAAGTACCGTACACTGTGGAGGATATTATACAGATACAAGGTTTCCTTTCTATCTTGAAGGCTTCCTGAGTTTGAATGAACTTCGCCAAATGGGGAGGAAAGTTTCATTCCCAATAAGAAACCCTTTGTGGATAGGAGAATTGATCGGGCCTCACTTGCAAGACCTTGCCTGCAGCACAGGAGAAAGCACAGGGCAGGGAGAGCCGGGGGGCGAGGCGGGGAGGCATGATCAGCATCCAGCCTCTTCCAGACGTGCTGGGGACATGCTGGGGACCTTGGGGCGCCCACAGAAGCCTGCCCTGGATAGAATTCAGATGTCTCTCCAGTGAGAAAGAGCAGAGTGATGGTGGTAAAGGACAAAGGTCCCCCCTCATGTTCTTAAACTATCACATATCTGTGTTGTTATAATAATCCCAGCCGCTGTTTACTGATCACTCAGTCTTGCAACATGGACTTGACATGCATCATCGCACTGCTTTTTCTCCGCAGCCTCCTAACCTCCATTATTCATACAGGAAGCCATCAGGGAACTTGGTCCAAGGTAGAGTATGTAACTTATAGCTCTGCGTGGCAGAGCCTACCCTTCAGCCTAGGCACGGCTGGCTCCTGAGCAAGTGCTCTTGACCAATGTGCTACCTTAGCACACAAAATAAGTGATAACAGAGGTCAGAAGGAAGGGAACTGCAACTGCCTCTCCATTAAGTCAGTTTCACCTTAAGTCCGAACAGGGTGGAAAATGCTGTGATTCTGTAACATGGTTAAATTGATGCATCCAGGCTGCATATTCTAACTTCTTTCCCTTCCTCACCACCCAGGGTTTCATGGACATTGACTTAAACAAATTCAAGGAGAGTGGAGCAAACGTGACAGGTTTCCAGTTGGTGAACTACACTGATACCATCCCGGCCAAGATCACGCAACAGTGGAAAACCAGTGATGCTCGGGACCACACCCGGGTGGACTGGAAGAGACCTAAGGTAAGAGGATGGGCAGCAGGCAAGAAAGGGCCCTGCCGGTCCCTTCGCCTGCCCTAGATTCCTGGAACAGACTTTCTAAGAGGAACAAGCTAAGGAAAGTAGATCCATAAAGACTGAGGGTATGGGCACTCCAGATGACAATGGTTTTAACAAGACAGACATTTTGCTCCTTTTTCATATAAACAAATTCAGAAGTCAGCAATCTGGGGCTTGTATAATGGTTTCACAATCACCAAACACTTAGAGACATTTTCTATCTTCCTGTTCTGTTCTCCTCAGCGTACAGCTGCTACCTTATAGCCCAAAATGGCTGCAGAAGCCCCAACAACTACCGCAGTATTCTACCCATCAGGAAGGGAAAAGGAAAATAGAAAGCAAAACTGTTTCCCTTAAGAACTCTTTCCAGCAGTCATATACAGATCTTCCCCTCACATGCTATTGGCCACATCTCAGAAACCTACCCCAGCTAGCTACAGCAGAAGCCGGAAAATGGTGTCTCTACTCTGGGCAGGATCACATGTTGCACAACTCCAGGGAGATGCTATTAGCATTGATTTCTTCATGGATTGAGCCTCCTAGATTTGTGCAGTGGGCTGGTCCTTCTGGTCAGCTGCATACCTGGCTAAAAATCAAGGAAATTTAACTAAGCAATAACCAGTACACTTCTGCCTCAGAGAGTCAACTCCCAATTATCATGCAAACTACCAGCCTCTCATTCTCTGCAAGGCAGCTTTAAACTCTGCGGCTAAAATCTATTTTATTTAGAATAAAGATGGGCTTCCCTGATAGCTCAGTTGGTAAAGAATCTGCCTGCAATGCAGGAGATGCCAGTTCGATTGCTGGGTTGGGAAGATCCACTGGAGAAGGGACAGGCTACCCACGCCAGTATTTTTGGGCTTCCCTTGTGGCTCAGCTGGTAAACAGTCCTCCTACAATGCAGGAGACCTGAATTTGATCCCTGGGTTGGGAAGGTCTCCTGGAGAAGGGAAGGGCTACCCACTCCAGTATTCTGGCCTAGAAAATTCCATGGACTGTATAGTCCATGGGGTCGCAAAGACTCAGACACAACTGAGCAACATTCACTTTAACTCCAGAATAAGAATAGAGGATAATTTTTCTTTCCCACATCAAATCTAACAGCTTGGCAGTGGCTATGAGGAACACTATGTTGAGAAGGATTCTGAGTCTAAATCTGTTTATCCAGGCCAACTGTGGATCCTTGCCAACTTTCTCTTGCCCTTGGTCCGTTGCATTTTGTAAATGTCAGGCCACTGAACCAGGACACTATCGTCCCAGTTTTGCTCAAACTGATTCAGGAATTTAGAAATAAAGGCACTTCAACATGAGCTTAAGCAAAGAAAATCACAAATGTGATTTCAATCAATGAGTAAACTACAGAGAAGTTTCATTCATTCAGTTCAGTTCAGTCGCTCAGTTGTGTCCAACTCTTTGTGACCCCATGAGCTGCAGCATGCCAGGCCTTCCAGTCCATCACCAACTCCCAGAGCTTACCCAAACTCATGTCCATTGAGTCATCCACCCATCCAACCATCTCATCCTCTGTCGTCCCCTTTTCCTCTTGCCCTCAACCTTTCCCAGCATCAGAGTCTTTTCAAATTAGTCAGCACTTCGCATCAGGTGGCCAAAGTATTGGAGTTTCAGCGTTAGCATCATTCCTTCCTAAGAAATCCCAGGGCTGATCTCCTTTAGAATGGACTGGTTGGATCTCCTTGCAGTCCAAAGGACTCTCAAGAGTCTTCTCCAACACCACAGTTCAAAAGCATCAATTCTTCTGCACTCAGCTTTCTTTATAGTTCAACTCTCACATCCATACATGACTACCAGAAAAACCATAGCCTTGACTAGATCAACCTTTGCTGGCAAAGTAATGTCTCTGCTTTTGAATATGCTGTCTAGGTTGGTCATAACTGTCCAAGGAGTAAGCGTCTTTTAATTTCATGGCGGCAATCACCATCTGCAGTGATTTTGGAGCCCCCAAAAATAAAGTCAGCCATTGTTTCCACTGTTTCCCCATCTATTTCCCATGAGGTGATGGGACCAGATGCCATGACCTTCATTTTCTGAACGTTGAGCTTTAAGCCAACTATTTCACTCTCTTCTTTCACTTTCATGAAGAGGCTTTTTAGTTCCTCTTCACTTTCTCCATTAGGCTGGTATCATCTGCATATCTGAGGTTATTGATATTTCTCCATATCTGATGATATTTCTCCCAGCAATCTTGATTCCAGCTTGGGCTTCTTCCAGCCCAGAGTTTCTCGTGACGTACTCTGCATAGAAGTTAAATAAGCAGGGTGACAATATGCAGCCTTGACGTACTCCTTTTCCTATTTGGAACCAGTCTGTTGTTCCATGTCCAGTTCTAACTGCAGCTTCCTGACCTGCATACAGATTTCTCAAGAGGCAGATCAGGTGGTCTGGTGTTCCTATCTCTTGAAGAATTTTCCACAGTTTATTGTGATCCACACAGTCAAAGGCTTTGGCATAGTCAATAAAGCAGAAATAGATGTTTTTCTGGAACTCTCTTGCTTTTTTGATGATCCAGCGGATGTTGGCAATTTGATCTCTGGTTCCTTTGCCTTTTCTAAAACCAGCTTAAACATCTGGAAGTTCACAGTTCACATACTGCTGAAGCCTGGCTTGGAGAATTTTGAGCATTACTTTACTAGCATGTGAGATGCGTGCAATTGTGTGGCAGTTTGAGCATTCTCTGACATTGCCTTTCTTTGAGATTGGAATGAAAACTGACCTTTTCCAGGCCTGTGGCCACTGCTGAGTTTTCCAAATTTGCTGGCATATTGAGTGCAGCACCTTCACAGCATCATCTTTCAGGGTTTGAAACAGCTCAACTGGGATTCCATCACGTCCGCTAGCTTTGTTTGTAGTGATGCTTTCTAAGGCCCACTTGACTTCACATTCCAGGATGTCTGGCTCTAGGTGAGTGATTACACCATAGTAATTAACTGGGTTGTGAAGATCTTTTTTGTACAGTTCTTCTGTGTATTCTTGCCATCTCTTCTTAATATCTTCTGCTTCTGTTAGGTCCATACCATTTCTGCCCTTTATTGAGCCCATCTTTGCATGAAATGTTCCCTTGGTATTTCTAATTTTCTTGAAGAGATCTCTAGTGTTTCCCATTCTATTGGTTTCCTCTATTTCTCTGCACTGATCACTGAGGAAGGCTTTCTTATCTCTCCTTGCTATTCTTTGGAACT
Source organism: Budorcas taxicolor (assembly GCF_023091745.1). Classification (NCBI taxonomy): domain Eukaryota; kingdom Metazoa; phylum Chordata; class Mammalia; order Artiodactyla; family Bovidae; genus Budorcas; species Budorcas taxicolor. The sequence continues at coordinate 64,602,916 of NC_068916.1, forward strand.
CTGCATTCAGATGCTTATATCTTTCCTTTCCTCCTTTCCTTTTCGCTTCTCTTCTTTCACAGCTATTATTAACATGTGACTATTCCACCCAGTTTCCAAAAGATTGGAAACGGTTATAAAGATAACCAAGTGTAATGTCTTTACTTTAAAAAGGAAGTGTTTGTGTGTCTGTGCAGATGCACACTCAGTGGCTAACTCATGCCCAGTTCTTTGCAACCCCATGGTCTATAGCTCACCAGACTCCTTCTGACCATGGGATTTCCTAGACAAGAATACTTGAGTGGGTTGCCATTTCCTTCTCCAGTGGATCTTCCCAACCCAGGGATTGAACCCATGTCTCCTGCTTGGCAGGTAGATTGCTTACCACTGTGCTTCCAGGGAAGCCCCAAAAGCAAAAGGGAAAAAGTTAAAAGCTGGAAAAATACCTATACATTTATTCTACAAAACTGCACTGTGAACTTAGGATGTACCAGAGAACATGCTAGACATCAGAGACAAATTAATGAGAATAGATATGATTGCCAGTGCTGGGAAATATTGTCCTGGATTGTTATCTTGCTTTTGTTTCAACATTTTAGTGCCTTCTTAGATAAGAGGGGGATAAAATTGAGGCTTAACATGAAGAAGCACAAGAGGAAATTTTGTGGAATATAAAGTTGCCACTTGAGTGAGCTGCATGCAGAAATAATTAAGAGCTTACCCTTCTCAGATTCTTCTTTTTCTTTCTTTTCCCGTCACCAGGGATGGTGGAGTAACTGTTCTTCTTGGCTCCCAGTTGGTGACAGAGAGAAAACCAAGTTGTTTTCATGGACTGTATCAGACAGATACAGATGTGTTGTATTTAATTTAGATGTTTTGTATTCAATCTATGCCTCTTCCCCCAAATGAACCAACATTTTAAAGTGGATTGGATAGCAAACTCTAGAATTCTCTTTGAACCTCACAACCAGCAGTAATACTGAACTCCGGAGTTCAGGAGGGCAACATTGGCTGGGGAGGTGGAGCAGCAGGTACTTCCTGGCTTACAGCTGCTCCCCGTCCCCACCATACCCCCTATCCCTGGCTCACTGCAGGCATTCTCATCACCAGGAAGCTCCTTCCCAGATACAGCTCCCACCTGCCTACCTGCCAGCTCTCTCTCTGACACCCAACTGTCTCTGTTCCTCCCACCAGTACACCTCTGCGCTCACCTACGATGGGGTGAAGGTAATGGCTGAGGCTTTCCAGAGCCTGCGGAGGCAGAGAATCGATATCTCCCGCCGGGGGAATGCTGGGGACTGCCTGGCTAACCCAGCTGTGCCCTGGGGCCAGGGCATCGACATCCAGAGAGCTCTGCAGCAGGTGAGGCTGGCAATGATGGTGGCCCCACCCCATGGGAGCCTCTCACGGGATTTAAGCATCAGGGTCAGGTGGGATGTAGCTACTGAAAAAAAAAAAAGGTGGAGCACACCTGAAGTTTGGACCACCACCGCATCCTGTCTGTGGCTCTGACATAGGAAAGGTCATGTAGAAATTTGAAAAACAAAATGAGAAAACTTAATAGTATGGACTAGTCATTCCTAATAGCACAAGAGCTCTATTTTCTGCTTAGGGATTAGGCTAAGAAGGAGAAGTCAGTGATGCTGTATTTGAAAGGGGACTTGAGATACACAAGGATGAAACGGAACCATTTTTGCAGGCTCTCAGAGACTCGGCTCTGTTGCCCTGATTTTCTAGATTTCTTCATTATCTTTGCTCTCTGTGCACATGTCAGGATGGGACCCTGAAAATGTTTCTCGACATTTCTGATTCTATTTTCTTGCTTCTCAGCATTGCACTCATCAGTTTTGTCTGCACTTGAGAACGGGCAAAGTACAGGGATATAAAAAGGTCAGGATCTTCCAATCAACTGACTCTGCAGAGGATTCTGAGGCTGAATCCAGATTCAACAGGGAGGAATATAAGCACTCAGTGATATGTCTGCTGTGGAAGCAGGATGAGACAGATACTCATGAGCCATGTGTTTGACATTCCTGGTTTAGAAGGTTCTGGGGACTTGCCCAGCTTTATCATTCTCTGAACTCCTAGAAATCTCTAGAAGTTTCTAGAAGCACCTCAAGCACAGACTAGTTCTCCCAGTCCTTACACATACCACACTATATGATGCCTCTGATGCCTCCTGAGAGAGACCGTATTTCCAAAGGGGACTGGGCACAGAGGACAGGGCTCACTTCAGAGGAATGTCCAAGTATCAGACACAGTGGCAAGCTGGCAACAGCAAGATGTTTTGGTGCAAATAACTCTCAGGACCTGCTCTCTCCATCCAAGAGGGGAGAGGAACATTTCTGAATGAGGAAGAAATGTAGAGCAAAATGTACAACTGTTTCCACCTGTTTTCCAGCCACACATGCACAGCTCTAGCAATTTACAACCTGGAGAAACACACAAGACAGGAATATCATCAGTTGTTCTTTAGCTCGGGTGAAGCGCCTGCACGTGGAGGAGAACACAGACTTCTGTCCTTTGGAATGCCCCACCCCCCGTCACTGTGCAGGGTGGCCCCGAATTGCTAGGCAGCAAGAGCCAGCAACCCAGCAGCTTCAGAATGATTGCCAAAGGTGTGGTGCCTGCCTTCTGGCTTATTTAAAATGCTCTTCCAGGCTCCACAGTCGAGACAGCTTCTGTTTGCAATGTGAAGCTGGTTTCAGAAGGTCCCAGGGACTTGCTCTCAGCTTCCCAACCCTTCCAGCTCCCTTGCCTCTCTCATCTTAAGGATGTCCCTGGAACGATACATGACATCACCACGGCAGTGATGAAGCCTGGAGACAACGTGAGTGGCAGAAAGGACTCTGACTCAGGAGACCTGGGGTCCAAGACCAGCCAGGCCCTTGAGTCTCTGGGTGACCTTGAAATACTCATTCAGATCTCGCACACCCTTCCCTTTCCTCACCCATGACAATGAGGCAGAGAGACCACTCTCAGTTCTCACCTGGCTTACGAATTCCAAGCATCTAATTAATTTCCCTTATGCTCTAACCCACGTCTTTCTGGTTGTAACATGCTCAGTCTTCTGTTTCTGCCTTCAGTGGGGTTGAGAGGAGGCAGTTGCTTTCATCAAAATAACAATGATCTCCTCTATACCAGGAGTCCCCAAACTCTAGGATCTAATGCCTGGTGATCTGAGGTGGAGCCAGTGTAATATTAATAACAATAGAAATAAGTACAAAATAAATGTAATGCATTTGAATCATCCTGAAACCATGGCAGCGGCCACTACCCTGGGCATGGAAAAACTGTCTTCCACAAAACCGGTCCCTGGTGCCAGAAAAGATGAGAACCACTGCTCTATACTGTCTTGAGTCAAGACATGTGTGTGCCAGTCAGCTGGTTCCTGAGAGCCTACTGTATGCTCTGGCCTAGGACCAAGCTCTGGGGACAATTAGAGAAGGCAAGGCCTGTCCTCAAGAAACTCTCCTTAGTCTCTATGTGGCTAAAGGTAGGGTGGGGAGAACTAGCCGCAAAAACAAAAACAAAATATAATCAACATTCTGATCTGAAGATCAGCTGTTCAAACTGAATCAAATCTTTGTTTATCACTTCAAATCACAAAAATGTATGCCAGAAAGAGACCTGAGAAATGACAGCTCCCACTTTTCCTTACGTTAGAGATGAAACAGCTGACCCAGAGTGGGCAGGAACTCCCCCAGGATCACACAGGAGCTCAGCAGCAGGGACTGTAACAGACCCCCAGCTGGGGCTCCTCCTCATGCCCCTAGCCTGTGCCGTGGCCCCAGGGACTTTTGCTTGTACGTACTGAACCTCAGGGCCTACCACACACAGTCATGGCTGCTGTCTACCCATTTCATCCTCTAGACCCATCCCTTTAAACAGCCATGCCACTAGGGAGAATCTGTGTGCCCACAGTAGACTGGGTAAATCCCAATGCCAGTCAGTCCTTGGACCCCAACTTGGGATCTCAAATCACTTCTACCCTGACCTCTGACCTTCAGGTCACAAGTGGGGAGGGACCTGAGGGTCAGCTTGTGGTCAAGCTGGGAAGTCTGTGAGTTAGACCAGGAGAAATAAGCACATTATTCTAAAACTGAGAGTCATACCAGCGATGACATGTCCAGGGCTCACTATGCACAAGGTTCTGAATATATTTTACATGACTGATCTCACTGAATCCCCTATAATATAACCCTATGAGGTAGCTAGTTTTGTTAACTGTGCTTTATAAACACAGACACTGAGCTACCAAGATGTTCAAGAATTCCCCCAGATTATACAGCTAGTTAGTGGTAAAAGTGGGATTCCACCCCACATCTCCTTGCTACCTCACTTGTACCCTTAAGTGCTCTGCTCTGAAGCCTCAAAGGCCCAGCCCAGCAGATGAGAATGAGTTCTGGCCCAGCCAGCTACAGCACGTGGCCTTGGGTAATATCCAAGGGCCTCGGCTCCCCCTCACCCCACTACAGTTTCCCCAGGAGCAGGGTGAAGATAACTCAGCTGCCTGCCTGCCCCCATCTCCTCACCCTGCCTGACATCCAAGGAGCCACTCAGAATATTAATGATCCCACAATCCTGGAACTCCTCAATGCTCCAGGAAAGAGGAAGCATCAGGGTACCTATAAGTTGGCTTCTGGCTGGCAGAAAAGAGTGAATTCCCCAAGTCAGGCTTTTAGCATTTAGGTCATTGGCCCTTTGAGGATATGACAGGACAAAAAAAGCTTTGTACCTTTTCCCCAGAAAAATGCACACATATATTTCTGCATGACCATGAGTCAGGGGGAACCACAGACACTTCCAGAAGCCCAGCTAAGAAGTTGAAGAATTGAAGTTGAAGAACACCTGCCCTAAACAATGATCAGCCCTCTTAGCATTTGTGTTTGCAGTTTGTCAGCCAATGATCACACACAGCAAAGTGAAGATTAACAGGGCACTTCGCTAGATGAGGTCGGGGTAGGGGGAGGGGAGTAAGGGTATAAGACACAGTCCTGAAACTCAAACTGAAGACCCAGTGTTGAAGGAAAGATATGCTCCTAAGAAATAATAGCCATAAAGTTGTGGATTCGAAGCTAAATCACATACATAGCCAGGCTGTTGATGCTCTGGATGGTCAGAAAAGAATGCTACGACTGAGGACTGTGGACATTACCAGACTATCTGCAGGCATGTGACTGGGGCTTTAACTAGGATAACCATATAATTGATCATCCATCCTGGACACTGGGGAATGAAAGGGAGAGCTATTACCAATTATCCCAGAACAAGAGATGTAGACGATCGATCCCAAGCAAACTGAGATGGATGAGCATGCATGCCTTAAAGCAACGATGACTTTGAACAAAGAGTGATTTGGGTTTTGGAGGGCCTGGGTGAGGATCTAAAGGATACCAGCAAGAGTCTACAGTCAGGGTACAAGGAGGACTTCGGGCCATTGTGCTTGGCTATTAATATGTTAGGAGGACAAGAGCAGGGCTCTTACCATGCCTCCACCAAGCACTATCTGGAGGATCCTGGATTAATTGCTCAACTTTTCTGGCATTAATTTCCTCATCTCTTAAATGAGTATAATCCTCATAACACTGCCTCCCTTTCTGGCTTGTGACAAGGCTCAAAAAGAAATTTTTTAAAGGATAATATATAAGTTTCTTTGAAGCTCAGGGCAACTGCCTGAGATAGCTAGAGCCAGGATTATTCTTCCCATTGATCAGGTGGGAAAGTGGAAGCTCAGAGGGGTCCTGAGACTTGCTTGCCCCACTGGAATACCCAGGATCCTGGTCCACAGGTTCTGGCTTCCCACACCCAGTGGGCATTCAGGAGGAGAAGCCAAGAGAACATACCCACCTCAAAGCAGCCAAAGAGAGGCTGTAGAAGCCCTGGGCCAGGGTATCTCCACTGCCCCCACCCCCAGGGCTGGAGATGCAGGAGTCAGTCATCAGAGCTAATGGCTCAAGTAGTAAAAACGCTAACAAGCACTCTCCCGGCACCAGCAGGAAAGAACAAGTATGCTTCAGCATCTCATGGATGGCAGACACTGAGCTGGCACCCAATACAAATAACTGGAAATCCAAGGTTAAATCCCCATCTTTTATGGAGAGAGTCAGCAGGTGCCAGGATAGTGATAGGAGGTCCAAAAGGCAGGAACTCAGAAAGGCTCCAAGTCTTCCTTGGCTTGACTCCTGTCACCCCAGCATGGGGGTGGGAGGGAATGGGGGCTCAGAGGCTCAGTATTGATGGGTAGGATGGCAGTTTCCAGATGTGGCCAAAGCATGTGTTTCTGAGAAGCTTATTCCTCTAAGAGTCCAGACTGTCCTCATAAATGATTTGAGGCTAATCTAGTCTCCTGACGTCCCCCCTTGCTCTGCCATCATGGAAGGGTAGTTCTGGGACATCTTCTTTCCCACACTTTAATTTATCTCAGGGTGTGTAAGTCCTGGCTTCTATAACTAGACAGTAAAGAGCCTTCAGCTCGCCAGGCTCTCCTGACTTGCTGTGAATCCTGAACACAGGTGCCATAGCTCTGAGTCTCAATAATTCTACCGGTACAATCAGCAAAATAAGCTTTGCTTTTGCTACTCACTGGGTTTCTGGGAACATCGCATAATCAGCCTCCTGTGAAACGGTATGGCAATGTAAGAGGCCCTCAGGTCACAAAACTTTGCTGCTGATGATTATTTTTTTGGAAACTGAGAAAGGCACGTATAAATGACAGCAACAAGACTCTTATTTCTGCTGAAAGGATCCCCTGCTGTGAGGTCACAAATAATCATGCCCATGTTAAATCTTATTGTCCATACTTCGTGCCCACTGAACACAGCACAGTAGTAGCAATAGAAGTGATCATCATTCTCTTCACCATCACCGTCACTTAAATAACACACACCATACATTGAAAATTTATGTCCCAGACAATATGCTAAACGCTTCAGTCCTTTGAAGAGGAAACTAAGAAACAGGCCTAGTGACTTGTACAGAGGAATTAGAGTGTGGCCTGGAGAAGGCCCAGCTAGAATAGAGGGTGGCAGCTGAATGCATGGAGAACACACATTTCTGTGTCACCTCCCAGAGCCAAGGACAGCAGCATGGTCCTCCATTTGAGAGGCCACTTGGTATATGAAGTGATGAAACCAGAATATGTCAGAAGCTCTGGATTTCAGACCTGCCTTGGACACTTGTAAGGCCTAAGTCATGAGCAAATCACTTTGCTATCCAGAGTCTGGGTTTCTGCCACGAAAGTGAAGACTGGGACTTCCCTGGTGGTCCAGTGGCTGGGACTCCATGCTCCCAACACAGGGGCCCAGGTTTGATTCCTGGATGGGGAACTAGACCCCACATGCTGCAACTAAGACCTGACATAGCCAAATAAATAAAATAAATATTAAAAAAAAAAAAAAGAAAGTGAAGATTCTAATCTCTCTCTAACCAACCTATGTCAGGGGTTCCTCTGAATGAAGATAAAGTAATATGTGCAAAATGTTTCATAAACACTTGGAAAATGGTGGTAATGTTAATAACACTATTAGTAACAATAAAAATAAGAGCTAGCCTTTGTTGAATACTTGCCATGGGGCAAGCATTGATCAAAAAATATCTAATTTCATTCTTAAACCAACCAGAATGTTAGGTCCATGAATCAAAGCAAATTGGAAGTGATCAAACAGGAGATGGCAAGAGTGAACGTCGACATTCTAGGAATCAGCGAACTAAAATGGACTAGAATGGGTGAATTTAACTCAGATGACCGTTATATCTACTACTGTGGGCAGGAATCCCTTAGAAGAAATGGAGTAGCCATCATGGTCAACAAAAGAGTCTGAAATGCAGTACTTGGATGCAACCTCAAAAATGACAGAATGATCTCTGTTCGTTTCCAAGGCAAACCATTCAATATCACAGTAACCCAAGTCTATGCCCCGACCAGTAACACTGAAGAAGCTGAAGTTGAAGGGTTCTATGAAGACCTACAAGACCTTTTAGAACTAACACCCGAAAAAGATGTCCTTTTCATTATAGGGGACTGGAATGCAAAAGTAGGAAGTCAAGAAACACCTGGAGTAACAGGCAAATCTGGCCTTGGAATATGGAATGAAGCAGGGCAAAGGCTAACAGAGTTTTGCCAAGAGAACGCACTGGTCATAGCAAACACCCTCTTCCAACAACACAAGAGAAGATTCTACACATGGACATCGCCAGATGGTCAACACCGAAATCAGATTGATTATATTCTTTGCAGCCAAAGATGGAGAAGCTCTATACAGTCAGCAAAAACAAGACTGGGAGCTGACTGTGGCTCAGATCATGAACTCTTTATTGTCAAATTCAGACTGAAATTGAAGAAAGTAGAGAAAACCACTAGACCATTCAGGTATGACCTAAATCAAATCCCTTATGATTATACAGTGGAAGTGAGAAATAGATTAAGGGACTAGATCTGATAGAGTGCTTCATGAACTATGGACAGAGGTTCATGACATTGTACAGGAGACAGGGATCAAGACCATCCCCATGGAAAAGAAATGCAAAAAAGCAAAATGGCTCTCTGGGGAGGCCTTACAAATAGCTGTGAAAAGAAGAGAGGCGAAAAGCAAAGGAGAAAAGGAAAGATATAACCATCTGAATGCAGAGTTCCAAAGAATAGCAAGGAGAGATAAGAGAGCCTTCCTCAGCAATCAATGCAAAGAAACAGAGGCAAACAACAGAATGGGAAAGACTAGAGATCTCTTCAAGAAAATTAGAAATACCAAGGGAATATTTCATGCAAAGATAGGCTCAAAAAAGGACAGAAATGGTATGGACCTAACACAAACAGAAGATATTAAGAAGAGATGGCAAGAATACACAGAAGAACTGTACAAAAAAGAGCTTCACAAACCAGATAATCATGATGGTGTGATCGCTGACCTAGAGCCAGACATCCTGGAATGTGATGTCAAGTGGGCCTTAGAAAGCATCACTATGAACAAAGCTAGTGGAGGTGATAGAATTTCAGTTGAGCTATTTCAAACCCTGAAAGATGATGCTGTGAAAGTGCTACACTCAATATGCAGGCAAATTAGGAAAACTCAGCAGTGGCCACAGGACTGGAAAAGGTCAGTTTTCATTCCAATCCCAAAGAAAGGCAATGCCAAAGAATGCTCAAACTACCACACAATTGCACTCATCTCACATGCTAGTAAAGTAATGCTCAAAATTCTCCAAGACAGGCTTCAGCAGTATGTGAACTGTGAACTTCCAGATGTTTAAGCTGGTTTTAGAAAAGGCAAAGGAACCAGAGATCAAATTGCCAACATCTGCTGGATCATCGAAAAAGTGAGAGTTCCAGAAAAACATCTGTTTCTGCTTTATTGACTATGCCAAAGCCTTTGACTGTGTGGATCACAATAAACTGTGGAAAATTCTGAAAGAGATGCAAATACCAGACCACCTGGCCTGCCTCTTGAGAAATCTGTATGCAGGTCAGGAAGCAACAGTTAGAACTGGACATGGAACAACAGACTGGTTCCAAATAGGAAATGGAGTACATCAAGGCTGTATATTGTCGCCCTGGTTATGTAACTTATATGCAGAATACATCATGAGAAACGCTGGGCTGGAAGAAGCACAAGCTGGAATCAAGACTGCCGGGAGAAATATCAATAACCTCAGATATGCAGATGACACCACCATTATGAGTGAGGAGGAACTAAAAAGCCTCTTGATGAAAGTGAAAGAGGAGAGTGAAAAAGTTGGCTTAAAGCTCAACATTCAGAAAACGAAGATCATGGCATCTGGTCCCATCACCTCATGGGAAATAGATGGGGAAACAGTGGCAGACTTCATTTTTGGGGGGCTCCAAAATCACTGCAGATGGTGATTGCAGCCATGAAATTAAAAGACGCTTACTCCTTGGAAGAAAAGTTATGACCAACCTAGATAGCATATTCAAAAGCAGAGACATTACTTTGCCAACAAAGGTCCATCTAGTCAAGGCTATGGTTTTTCCAGTGGCCATGTATGGATGTAAGAGTTGGACTGTGAAGAAAGTTGAGCGCTGAAGAATTGATGCTTTTGAACTGTGGTGTTGGAGAAGACTTGAGAGTCCCTTGGACGGCAAGGAGATCCAACCAGTCCATTCTGAAGGAGATCAACCCTGGGATTTCTTTGGAAGGAATGATGCTAAAGCTGAAGCTCCAGTACTTTGGCCACCTCATGCAAAGAGCTGACTCACTGGAAAAAACTCTGATGCTGGGAGGGATTGGGGGCAGGGGGAGAAGGGGACAGCTGAGGATGAGATGGCTGGATGGCATCACGGACTCGATGGACGTGAGTCTGAGTGAACTCTGGGAGATGGTAATGGACAGGGAGGCCTGGTGTGCTGCGATTCATGGGATCACAAAGAGTCAGACACGACTCAGCGACTGAACTGAACTGAAGACATAATTAACCCTAATGGGTCCCATTAAACAAATGAGGAAACTGAGTCATAGAGGCATTAAGCAATTAGCATATGAATTATGACATAATGATAATTAGTATGACACTTGACACTGGGGCCAAAGATAGATGCCTGTTTGAATCATTAATGACACATTTCTGTTTCTGCAAATCATCTGCACATCTGTCTCAGCCTATTTTTCCAAATGAGTCACATGAGCTGGCACATAGCAATGAATGGGAAGCTCAAGATGGGCCAGAGGGGACCAAGGAGGGGAGGTGAAGCTGCTGATGGGTTAAAATTGTTCGTGCCTCATTCTCTGTAGCAGGATTGGAGCTTTGCTTCCCTTTGAAAAGCAAAGTAGCCCAGATTTTCCAGAGTGAGAATTTCTCCAGATTTCATCTCAGAGAGTGAAGAATTTGTTGCATAATTTGTTTGGTGCTCTAGGCCTGTTGTGACCTCCCTACTGAGACTTCAAACCAGGAGGTGATGAGAAGGTCAGCCTGAGAAAAAAAAAGAAAAGACACACTTTTCTTTCTTCCTTCCTTTCTTTCTTTCCTTCCGTCCTTCCCTCCCCCTCACACACACCCCATCTTAAATACATACATACACCCCAGCTATTCTTATAACTTCCAGAGGCAGATAGGTTGGTCATTCACTGTCAGAAAATGGTTACACCCTGCAAGGCTTCCTTTGAAGCCTATTTGAAGAGGGGGGGAAATAAATAATGCTGGGTTAGAGGGCAAGGTTCATATCGGTTACAGGTACAGACCCATCTCACTGGCCTTAGGCCAGACAAATCTGAGGAAACGTGATAGATTATGGTTGGAGAATGTGATTTCTAGTACCTGAGCTGATGACACACAGCTAGACTCATCCCCAATTTGAGGGCGGACCAATTTTATTGGTCACCTCTAGAGCAGCAGGCTTGGTCCCAAAGATCCTGGATGCCCCATGCTAACCACTCAGCCTTTAAAATGAGCCTGAAGATAGGAAGCCATGAAAGTTTAATCCGACTCATTTGTGGAGGAGAAATCCTATGAAGCATATCTGGGGGCTTCCTATATACATACTGGTTCAACAGCTGAGACCTATTTAAAGTCCTACATGATCTGGTCTTACCATAAAAGGTTTCCTCAGATGCTTTAAAGTTTGCATAGCACTTTCACATTTGCTGTGTCATGTAAGGTAGATGGAGCAGGAATTTTAGAAACTAGAGGCTTGGAGAGGTGATCATCCAGTCACTTGGCTGTTCAGAGGAAAACTGGGGTAAAACCCAGGTCACTCAATCATAGGTATTCAGGTTCCCAGGTATTTTGTTCCCTGGCCTCACAAAGGAATTACAAAGCAACACTGAGGCATGGCCCAAAGCATCACAAGGCTGGCTCCCAGCCCTGGGTCTTCCCCTGCCTCACCAGGGCGGGCACACCAGTCTCTTCTTTCACGGGCCTGCTTCAGTTTCCGCATCTGAAGGTGTATGTCTAAGGAGCGGTGACTCTAATGGGGTGGTCCCGATAGGGGTACGGGACTAATGATGGCACTAGACTTCCTATGAAGATCGACTTTGATCCACTCTCACTGTTGGCCAAAGGCAGTGGGTGAAGCAGTTTTCAGGAAGAATTTCATTACAGTAGGAGAACTGTTCTCCAACAGTCATGCCTGCTCCAGGCAACGGAGTAGAGAGGTGTTTAGGATTGACGCTACTCTAAGACCTCATCCCATGTAACTTTCTCAGGTTCTGGGCTTTCAGTTCAGCAGGAAAAGCCAGCAAATGAACAAACATGAAGCGCAACTTCAGAGTTCACTGGTCACCACCTGGCTTTTTCTTGCAGGTGCGGTTTGAAGGCTTGACAGGAAACGTGCAATTTAATGAGAAAGGACGGCGGACCAACTACACCCTCCACGTGATCGAAATGAAGCATGATGGCATCCGAAAGGTAAAGCTCCCTTTGCTTCCATTAAACAGGGAGGAGAGGGCTGAACAGAGGCTCAGGCCGGAGCTGAGGGCCTGGGGAACCCACTGTCCTGGACTTGATCTCTTAGCAGAGAAGCAGGCAGTGAGGATTCTAATCTGGGCTCTGCTGCGAGCCAGCTAGGATTTTGGGCAAGTCAGTTGTTCCTCTGAGAATTGATTCACTGCAAAATGGACATAAAAAATCTCTACCTTTGCCTTAGGGTGCTTGTAAAGATCCAAGGGATGGGAAAATATTTTGGAAAAAATGAAGTAATAGATGTGTATAAAATGTCACTACTGTTCCTGAGGGGTTTCAAGTGAGAACTTGAGAATGATGGTTTATTGAGGAAGTTAGCCACCTTTTCCTAATCCACACTTGGTCATATTCTCTCTCTCTCTCTCTCTCTCTCTGTATATATATATGTGTGTGTGTGTGTGTGTGTGTGTGTGTGTGTGTGTGTATACATACACTCTTACATACTTACTAAACATACACACTTACTAAACATTTTAGAACAACATTCAAATTCTTGGAGAAAACATTCAGAATTCTACCAGACTCTGCATTCTGAACTTGGCCAATTTCTCTGACCTTGATCCTTGACACTCACTTTCTTTGTCCTTCCACTCCAGTCACTCCAACCAACGTTCACTTCCAGGAAGATATCATGTTCTTTCTCACCCCCCAGCCTCCAAATGTGTTCCCTCTGCCTAGGACTCTTCTATCCCATCCCCCAATTCTAGCCTGACTTCCAGAGTCAGGGTGAATGTTGCTCCCCAGGAGAGCCTTCCCTGGGCTTCCTTGTCACGCCTCATGACCACCTCTGCTTGACTGTCCCTGGCCTTCACCACATCCTTAGTTCCCTGGGGTGGCACAGTGTGGCAAGTTAGGAGGCTGTGCGTGCACAGTAGGACGCTGGTAGAGTGTCAGAGCATTAGCCCCAGAATCCTGGGATGCCATCCTGGCGTCACCACTTACCAGCCTGTGACTCTGGCCAAGTAAATCAGGTTCTTTGTGCCGTAAGTGGGGGTTAAACGATCTAATGGAAGCAGAAGTTCTGGGGGCCGGGCCTGGCACATTGCAGACTAGGTCTTAGTCTCTCAAACCTGATACTCTCTATGCCTGTGCTGTCAAATACAGTTGCCACCTGCCATGGTTGGCTATTTCATGTTAATTCCAAATCATGAAAACTTACAAGTCCCGCAGTTGCACTAGCCACACTTCAAGTGCTCAATAGCCACAGGTGGCTAGAGGCTGCCACACTAGACAGCACGGATGTCGATCACGCCCATCGTCACTGCAGGTTCTACTGGACAGTGATGCTCATGTTCTCTGTTCCCAGTCTGTGGGCTTCATGGTGCTCTGGGTGGTGTGGTGAGAAACACTGGCAGAATGGTTACAAGCTGGGGCACTGAAGAGAGACACACCAGGAATTAAGTCTCTGCCTCACTCTCTACTACACACATGACCTTGAACAACTGAGCCTCCCAGAACCTCAGTGACATCACCTCCAAATGGGGGATAATGCCCTTTATCTCTCAGGACTTCCGTCAACACTGAGTGAAACAATGTCTGCCACCTCCTTGCCTGTGTGAAGGGGTTCCCCAAAGCAGCCCCTGGCATGGATTGGCCATTCAACCCATGTTTTGTTTGTTTGTTTCAACTGCCTTCTTTAGGCCACAAGGATTTTTATATCAGCCTTCACTATGAGTGAGTTAGGCTGTGAAAGCCCATGGAATGGATAAGCAAAATAACAAACTGAAATAACCCAGTAACTTTAAAATCCAAGAACAAATGGTTGTGCTTTATTTTTCTGGTCTCGGGGCTGTTTTTCAACTTCCTTTCCAATGACTAAATCCTTTCTTTGAATGTGGGTTTGGGCAGCCTTTGGTTACAGGGAATCTGACTTTCAGAAAATCAATTCCTCCACATCTGCGGCTTCAGGTCTTTTCCTCAATCAGCCTCCTAACAAAGTAATTTCTCAGATTCATGGGTAACCTTGTTGTGCTGGTTTCAGTGAACAGTGCGTGGAACCACCTGATGTATGTAATAAAAAGGGACTGCTGCTGTTTAACTGGGAGCCTTGGGGACTGTCTCCTGATCTTTAGGCACGTATTCTGGCCACTGATCTGCCAACACACACTCTAGGTGTCTGGGTCCAATTGATATCCCACTGAAATATGTGTGGTCTCTGGGCATACATTCATCCCACACTTCGGAGCTTCAAATGCCAGAATGTGCAGCGGCTCCACTAAATCTAGAGCCTTGTGAAATGCCATTCAGAGATTCCACTTCGCCATGGGGTACTGATTCAAATAGGAATCTCTATTCAAATAAAATGCCTTGTCAAATTCAAGTAGGATCACAAATTCTTAGAGTGGCTGCCAAGAGAGAAGTGCAGGAAGATTCTTGAAGCTCTTTCATCAAGGGACCAGCATTAATGATGTAACCATCTTTTCTCATCACCATTGGTCCTGTAGCTATGTTTTGACTTAAAAAAGACAAGTCTCAACTTGAATTCAGTCACCCTTGCCCTGTCTCAAATTTTTCATTCCCAGTTATGACCCAAGTGTAACTGGAAAGGAAAGACCAGGTAGGAAAGAAAGTGACACAAAGTCCTCCTTCTGTCAAAAGTAATTAAAAGTCCTGAAGCATTCACAGCCCTCCAGTCCAGACATCCTTTGGAAGTTTTTTCCTTAAATCTTTGCTACCCAACTTTAGACATACTGGTGGTGGTTTAGTCACTAAGTCATGTCTGACTCTTTGTGACCTTTACCATCAGGGAAGCTCCTTAGACATACTGAGTCCTGTTCTATTCAATCCAACCACTTCTCTCCATTTCCACTGCTGACTCCGGAGCTCAAGCCACCTTCTACACCTGCTTGGACTCACACAGGAGCCTCCTTACTGGTCACTAATCCTGCTGGCCAGGTTCTTGTCCCTCTTCAAGGCTGTTTTTCAGCACAAGAGCTGATCATCTTCAAATATATATCAGGTTATATTGCTTCTCCGCTTAAAGCCACTGACTAGCTTCCTACTGCAGGGGCTTCCCTGGTGGCTCAGATAGTAAAGAATCTGCCTGCAATGCAGGAGACCCAGGTTCAATCCCTGGGTTAGAAAGATCCCCTGGAGAAAGGCATAGTAACCCACTCCAGTATTCTTTCCTGGAGAATTCCATGGACAGAGGAGCCTGATGGGCTACAGTCCATGGGGCCGTAAAGAGTCAGACTAATACACCACTGCAGGTAAAAGGTAACAGAACTCCTTACTGCGGCCTTCAGACCCAGATACTGCAGCCCTCTGAACTCTTGCTCCTCTTTTTCTAGCTCACGACTCCACAGCTACCCTGGAATGTCTGCTTCTTTACCCGACATTCGCCATCACTGTAGTCTGATGTGCAGTATTTCTCCTTGTCATTCAAGTCTGGCCCAGCTGAAGTCACTCTGGAAAGGCCGTTCCTGACCAAAATATCTAAAGTGACCCCCATCTGCCGAGCACACTCCCATTATCCTAATTTTTCATAGTGCTTCTGTGAATATCCCCGTTCTGAGATATTCTTGTTGGTTTACTGATCTCTATTGGGGCTGGTAAACATCAGCCTGCAGGCCCAATCCAGCCAACTGCCTGTCTGTTTACAGTCCATGAGCTAATGATTTTTACATTTTTAAATGGTTGAAGTAAATCAAAAGATGAATATTTCATGATATGTGAAAATTACATGAAATTAAAATTTCAGGGTCCATAAGTAAAGTTGTGGGTTTTGGGGGGGGGGGGGGGGGGGAATACAGCCAAATTCATTTGTTTCAGTATTGGCTATGGCTGCTTCTGCACTGTGACAACAGAGATGGGTAGTTGCTACAGAGACTGTTTCACCCACAAAGTCTAAAGTATTTACTGTCTGGTGCTTTAAAGGTGAAGTCTGACAACCCCTGGTCTGAATATGTATTGTCTTTCTTCCCCTCCTCTCCACCTCCTTCCACTAAAATGTCAGCTCTCTAAACGCAGGGACATGGTTGTGTTATTTATTATATCCTCAGTGCTGATAATATATTGATGCATAGTAAGCACATGCAAATAAGTGGTTGTTCATTAAATGAGCGGGCAGCATATTGAATGTTGCTTGGCAACCAGAAAGCATACCACTCTGGCCCATTTTTCCATAGATCTGCCAGCAAATAAGGAAAAAAAAAATGCTGATAAATTTAATGAAATAACACCTCAAGCAGAACTCAGATAAAGTCACATGCAAACCTACAAAGTTAAAATTCTTTATGTACGTTAGTTAAGGTGCAATAACAGATGAACTCTAAAAATCTCAGCTGTTTAATGCAATAGAGGTCTAGTTCTTATTCACCCAGTGATCAGTTTGGGGGACTGGGGACTCTGGTTAAGACTCAGGCTTCTGGAGGCTCCATTGTCTGTTTGGGTCTTCCTGCCTATCAATAGCCAGCTAACAAGTGAGGAAGAAAGATATTAGAAACTGTGCTGGGGATTTGGAGGAGTCAGGTTAGGAGAGGCATGCATCACTTCTGCGTTCCACTGGCCAACCCAATCTCCTGGCCCATCTAGACACATGGCAGGCTGGAAATTGCAATGGCAGTCTAAGTAACTACCTCCCACCATACCTGTAGGCTATGAATAGTGAACAAGAATCCTTGCTGGTCACCAGGTTGTCTCTGCCACAATAGGCAACTTCCTTTGTAAAACTTTATCACAATGGGTCTCATTTTTGGTGGTCAGGAGTTGTGGCTTCAGAGGCAGCTTAGAGCTACAAACGACACAACTACAAATGTGTGAATGTGATTTGATGACTGTGAGAGGTGGATCTATTGTATATACTGTTCAATGATCATCTTCTTTTTAGGCTATATTTACTTTAAAAAATCTAATCTATCATCTCATGACAGACTCATTTCTATATTCAAAGAATCTTTAGAGGTAGATGGAAAACAGGAGATCAAAAATTCTAACTGGCACCAGGAGAAGACCTGTCACTGTCAGAATTATTTAAATCTTCTCTTGAACAGTGGGGCCCAGTTTTTACCAAACTACTAGCTCTGATTTACTTTGAGATAAAATCAAAGTTCCTCCATATCCTTAGTAGAGAATCAAAGGGCTGTATAATAATCCAGCCCATTTCTCTAAGAAAAGGAAATTTGCTCTCAGCTCCGAAGTGCAAAGTCTCTTCAAAAAACTTTGCCAGTTCTCTTTTCATCAAAATGTGGAACTAGATTTCTCAGCTGCCTAGCTGGCATGGGGGCCAAAGCTGGGTTTTGGCATCACCCTGCTCTTCTGACTGGTGATATTTTTTTATTTCCCTACAAAAGGGTTAGAAATAAAATAAGCTTGCTTACAACATTTAAGTGTTCCTCTGGCTTTTGATATAAGCCAACCTAAACAATAATTTTTATAGATACCAATTTAATATTAGTGCTAAGATACTAACTCTGAAGGATCCTTACCCTTAAGAAAGTCTCTTTCTAAGCCATATAAATCTTGTCTACATAGATTTATCTTGCTTTTCCCCTCTCTCTTTAATCAAAACAGCTTGCGATTTTAGAGTGGTGTTTTCTGGGGTTTTGCACCATTTATCCTAGGACATGCTGCATATCAGGAGGGTTACATTGTCAAATGAGTTTGAGAAATGTCCCATAATATATACTTCTTTTGGAAACTGGCAACATTCAACAGCAAAATGAAACTGAAATGTCCTATAGTACAGAAGCCTGTTAGCCTTCAACTAGGCGTTACCCTACAGAATACCATTTTTTAGTTTAATAACAACTTAATACGAACCACACACTATGATTATTGTTGTCAATGAACTAACTCATTTGGTTCTCACAGCCACCCTGTGAGACAGGTACTCTTGGTGTATCCCCTCTACAGGGCAGAGACTGAGGCCCATTGAGGTCAGGTAACTGGCCCAAGTCATACAGTTAGTAATTAGGAAATTCTGTCTTTTAAATCAGGTCTATCTGATGCCAAAGACCAATCTCGGCACCATCAAGCCCCCACTTTTAAAGATAATTCCCAGGAAGGGACTTTCCTAGTGGTCCAGTGGCTAAGACTTGGTGCTCCCAAAGCAGGGGGCCTCAGTTTCAACCCTGGTCAGGAAATTCGATCCCACATGCCTCCACTAAGAGTTCCCAAGTCACAACTAAGACCTGGTGCAGTCAAATAAGTAAGACTGTCTTTTTTAATATTTGAAAAACTCTATCAAAACTCAATAGATTGTAGAGAACTTAGTTGCATGTCAAAGGAGGCAGCTACCTTGATATTGATGGTACAACTGATGGTTGTAGAGATTAGTAAGAACAGCTGACCTGGTGACAAATCATGAAGAGGGTAGAAGGAAGAAGGAAAACAAGGGAGGGAAGGAAGAAAGAGGAGGAGGAAGTAGGGGGGAAAGGGCATGAAGACACCATAGCATCATCTACAGGAGGAAAAAAAGGTGATTAAATTTGCTAGATCATCTCCCAACTTTGTACTGATTATATTAAACAATACTACTTCCGAGGTCCACGACCTGGCTTCTATGCTTTGCCACTCATCTGCTATATAAACTTCATAAGTGTGATCATCTGATCTCCCCAAACCTCAGTTTTCTCATCTGTAAAACAAGGAAAATAATTCCCAGCCTGTCTGTGTTATTTGAATAGTGTGAAGGGCAAAACAGTTAAGTGTTGGGTAAGTAGTTTGAAAATTATTTTTCTAAACTTGCACCACGATATACTGCAATAATGGTTTGAAACATGTATTTCTCAATTAAAGGTCTCCTTGTAAAAATGAACTCTTCAGGGGAATCCCGAAGTGTGAAACTCATTAAAAGCAGAGCTGATGGTTGAATGAGGGATGAAGAACCGATAGCTTCTTCCATCTTCCCTGACCCCTTGCCCACATCCCGAGGAAGTGCTGACGGTTGAATCAGGGATGAAGAACCAATAGCTTCCTCCATCTTCCCTGACCCCTGGCCCACATCCCGAGGAAGTGGAAAGTGGGCTTCACAGCTGCCCTAGGGCCCCGTGAAGCACAGGCCTAGCAAAGTGGGGGAGGCAAGGTTGCACTGTGGTCCTGAGCAGGTCCCCTAGTGCCTGAGCCTCTGCTTCCCTCTCTATAAAAAGAAGAGGTTAGAAGAAATGATTCTTCAGGCCTCTTCCAACTCTGATATTTTGGAAATCTGTTTCTAGTTCTTGTCTTTAGAGAGAAATGTCTCCCTCCAAGCTAACTGAAAGTGCCCCTACATGAGCAGCATGGTACCCATGCCTGCACCAGGGAAAATCCTGACCCAGTGTTCTAAGAGACAGCCTCCTACCTGCCTTCATGCCTCTGAACTATCTCTGCATGAACAGGATCCACTGTCTCCATGTCAGGTCCACTCATTCTCTCAACAAACCTTCTTCCCTGAGCTGCTTCTCTGTGGAACAATGGGCAGCCTGGAATGAATAGACCTCTAGCTTTGTTCCCGAGGAGCACCATGGAGAGACGGGGACAGATGTACCAACAGCTAGACCATGGGGCCAGTGGGAACCAACAAGAAGCACTCAGGGTCAGTTGGCAGCCTAGCGGAGCATAGATGCACATAGCCCTGTGGCCAGCCTGCCCCGCTCCAATCCTGGCTCCACAACTCTCCTGCAGCCTTGGGAAAGTTATTCCATTTCCCTGCATCTCAGTTTCTTCACATTTAAAATGGGAGTGATAATTACCCACTTCATAGGTTTTTGGGAGGACGAGAGAAGTTAAAACATTTAAAAAAAACCACTTAGTATTAATATTCATTTTTATAAAACAGTATTAATATTCATTTTTATTTGTTCGGCTGCACTGGGTCTTAGCTATGGCACACAGGCTCTTTAGTGGCGTGTGTGAATTCTTAGTTGCAGCATGTGGAATCTAGTTCCCTGACCAAGGATCAAGCCTGGGACCCTGCAATTGGAGTTCAGAGTCTTAGCCACTGGACCACCAGGGAACGCCCTAAAAAAAAACACTTAGAGGAGTGCCTAAAATACAATAAGCACCCAAATACTGTGAAGTAATATGCTTGCCAGCCCAGGGCTGAGTCCCCTCTCGTGGTGAAAAGCTGCTCCCGGAGACAGATGCCAGGGTTCCTGGCTGGCCTCAGCCACTTAGCTGCACCACCACCCTCACCATGCAGGTTAACAGACTCCTCTGAGCCAGATGCAGTGGCATAAAACCTATCACACACAACCTCCAACAGAGCAAGAACATGATCGGTGTTGGCAATTAATACTGTTGCTGTTAACAGCAGTGAGATCGCAGGAAGAACTATTTATTTCTAGCTGAGGGGACTGGGAAAAACATCAAGCTGAAGATGACTTTTGAGTGGACGGCTGGCATGTGCCTCGGATTTCGTGAATCCAGGCTGACTTTGCAGAACTGCTCTTCCTTCTCCATGAGTACTGCAGTTCTCCTTCCTATTTGCCTGTTACAGCTGCAGCCAGCAGAACCACCACAGAACACAGTGGTCTAAAGCTTAATAGAGACAGAGGTAGAGATGGGTGTGTGTGTATGCGTGTGTGTGTGTGTGTGTGTGTGTGTGTGTGTGTGTGTGCGTGTGCATGTGTGTGTATGTGTTAGCCAAGCCATTCTGTTCTTCCCAAACATTCCATGACTTCCTGTTGCCTTCAGGACAGGCCTACACCATCTAGCTTGGCCTGCAAAGCCCTCTGCTACCTAGACCCAGGCACCCACTTTCCTCTGGAGCTAACCCAATCCTCCACCCAGGACCCATTGAACTTACATATCCGGGCAGATTCCTGTGTCTACATCTTGGCTCATCTTTTCTCTGACCTGACAAATTTGGACTCAACCTGTCCATCCCTCATGACTTCAGCCTCACCTCCTCCAGCTACCTTCTTCCCAGCATAGGTTTCATACTTGGCTCCTGCTTCTCCAAACTCCTTGGGCTCAAGCTACCTGAGTCACTCACTTGTCACTTCTGGGCCCACATGCGTGTGTGTGTCATGTATTCCTGAATAGAGTAGAGGGACTGTCAGAGCAAGGACTATCTCTGAGACTTCTGTGTATCTTTCTCAACTCTGCCACACAATATCACCAACATCTTAGCTCAGAGTCTTATGCACAATAGGTAGGGATCCTATAAATATTTGCTGAAAGACCTTGGAAAATGAGTCAGTATAAATAAGCACTAACTAATCTTTAAAGAAAATAATGTTGTCAACCAGTATTTGAAGGCACAACTGTATGCTCAGTATTATAACAGTTTAAAAATTGGAAATAAGAGAAATAAAGAAACAATAAAATAACTATCACCTAGCAAGTTGAATCTAGATGGGAAAATATAGTTAACCTAAAAAGAAAGCAAAAAGGAGAAAAAAAAAAGTTTAAATCCTATGATTCCAACTACAGTTCAGAATGAGCTAAGGAAGAGAAGGATTACTAGGCATGGAACAAGGAGGAGTCTGACCTTGTGAACAGGCAGGGAATTAAATCTCTATGACCCTGACTTACATTGTGCAAAACAATCTGCCACATAAACAGTTAAAACCTCACTTCTCAAAAGAGGCAATTTTCAGGCTTCCCCATCATGAATGAGGATTTTCATGGGGGTGGGGCTGGGAAGATCAGACCTGGAGAGCATCTTGCCTCTTGCTATTTATATCTAGTATTCTTTAAAGTCTGGTGTGTCCAGCATTGCTGGTGTGACACTCAGCTCCTTGATTTCCTATCTGGTGTTGGCCAGAGGGCGCAGAGTGGGCCATTCCTGAGAATCCTGGCTCACCCTATGTCACCACACCCCTCTCCTTAACAGATTGGCTACTGGAATGAAGATGACAAATTCGTCCCTGCAGCCACAGATGCTCAAGCCGGGGGGGATAACTCAAGTGTCCAGAATAGAACATACATCGTCACCACAATCCTAGTGAGTACTCACTCAGTCCTTCGTGGAGGTTACCTGGGATGTGAGCTAGGCCAACACAAAGGCTTCCCCAAGAGTGAAAGCTGGTCATTCTTCTGGCCAAAGCTGTGCCGTAGGTAGAAAGAGGGAGCTAAAAGTCATCCTGAAATTCAGAGGGATTTTTGCTCTCTGGCTCTGCCACGGTCTCACTTTGCGCCCTTGGATAAGCCAGTCACCCTCCTATGAGCCACAGTTTTCCCGTCTATAAAACATAAGACCGAACTGCGGTGCTTCTGACTCTACTCTTCCTCAGTAGAAGTCATTTTCAAAGAAAGCCCCTAACGTACATCACCTAGAGTGGATATAAGTGAAGCTGCTGTGATTTTCAGTGGTTGATCATGAGAAACTTGGAACCTATTTAGGGTCTACTTCCCCACAGTCACACCCCCAGAGGTACCTTCAAAGAAACACAAGAGCTCCTGAAACATCAGTTGAAAAGCTATGCACAACATCTCAATGAAACATTCTTATTTTACCAGTTTTCTTCTTTAACCCAAGAAGTTTTGTAATGGGGGGAGCAAAAATGTAGGAAGTGGGTTTAGAGGCTAGAGAGACTCCCCCAAAGTTAACCAATGTTAACTCCTCTGCCATGCCAAAGGCCTCCCTCCCCAAGAATGAACCCCGAACCCACATTCTCTGTCTCCCATTTCTCCACCAGGAAGATCCTTATGTGATGCTCAAGAAGAATGCCAACCAGTTTGAAGGCAATGACCGCTACGAGGGCTACTGTGTGGAGTTGGCGGCAGAGATTGCCAAGCATGTGGGATATTCCTACCGTCTTGAGATCGTCAGCGATGGAAAATATGGAGCCCGTGACCCTGACACAAAGGCTTGGAATGGCATGGTGGGAGAGCTGGTCTATGGAGTAAGTCCCCCATAGGGTAGGGAATTAGAGGCAGAGACAGATGGTTTGACAGGAAATTTTGGTGGTTAGATGACCCTACCCATAGATGCCTATTGGACCCTA
Source organism: Budorcas taxicolor (assembly GCF_023091745.1). NCBI lineage: Eukaryota > Metazoa > Chordata > Mammalia > Artiodactyla > Bovidae > Budorcas > Budorcas taxicolor. The sequence continues at coordinate 64,626,177 of NC_068916.1, forward strand.
TAGTTTAGTATTGTTGCTGCTAGAAAGATGAAGAGTCCAAAATCCAATGTCTTAAGACATTTTTTGCTCATGATCCTGGTCCCAGCTCCTTCATCCAGACTCACTTCAGTCGTGTGACTTCAGTTGACCATCATCCAATACAGGTGATAGATAGTTTAGCTTTTAGGTTAGCTTTCCCGAGGCAGACCGCTGAGTGGTCATTTTCCTGTTCAGTCGCTTAAAGCCCCCTCAAAATAAATTTCTTCCCTGGTGTTAGATGTGCCCTAGATACAATCAAACTTTCTAATCACTTGCCCTTTCTGGCACCTTCCATTTCATCCAAGCCACTCCAAGTCACTCTGTTCTCTAGGGTGCCTGCTTCCATTCTGCCCCTCTAAAATCTTACCCTTCCCCCCAAACCTGTATCACATACTGCTTTTTCCAAGGTGTCATTCTCCCCATAAAAGGTATGGGGAGAGCCCTTTTTAACTATTCTTGCTTCACTGTAGGATTTAGTTTCTGCTTCTATTATGGCTCACCTTGCCTTGTACACTTGTTATCTGTGAACAGGGATTGGTCTACTCCATTCACTACACTTGAAATAAGACCACACATAATTGCTATGACATCTTCAATAAATTGAAGCATTTTGGAGAAGTCACTGAATGCCCTGAATTGTTTTAACTATTTAAGGAACCATTGAGAAGTAAAAGATCTGATCCCTGTCCCCAAGAAACTTGGCATTTTCTGACGTAGAAAAGACAACGAGGGTGAATGGTAATACAGCTAAGAATCGAGGTCCATGCAAAAGGCCAGCATGAGGTGGTCTAGCCCTCAAGAAAGATGTGTAACCTTAAAAGCGGCCATATTCATGTACAGAGAAAGGCAGCCCAGGAATGTCTATAGTATAAACGATAAGATGGCGATAGAAATAAGTTGTGAAAGAAGAATGAGAAAACACTGATGATCTTTTGTAGAGGGCTTCAGTTGAGTAGCCATTGACAAGATTGAGTGAGAAATGATAAGGGAAAGGGTGTGGATTGACTCAGTGGGCACTGGAAGATCATGAAGATACTCGAGCAGAGGAACAACAAAAGGCAACAGAAGAAGAATCCTGCTGCCGTGTGCAGGAAAGGCACCACCACAGCTTCACTCATATAAATCAAAGACTCCTGCCTAGGGCTTTGAACAGAAGCAAATGCTGAGCGCCAGGATGGTAAGAAGTTCTGGTCAGGATAAAGAAACCATTTAGGAGCTTTACAAATCTCATTGTCTCAGGTGGAGGAAGTGAGAGTCATGATGTCCGTAGGAGCCTTAGAAAGGGAATTCGAAGAAGAGAGAGATGGAAAAAAGGAAATTCTTTCTAAGAAGGTGGCTTTTGATATGACCTGGGAAGATGGTTAATGAGTTAAGAAGGCGGTTGTGCTTCTAGCTTCTCTCTCCTCTGCTGCCTCTCGCTTTTGGGAAGTGTCATCGATGAAAGATAGAAGATCTAGATGGTTAATGCTGCATTGGGAAGCTGGTTTCCATGGGAACCTCCACCAAGTTCTTAAGGTCATCCCCATGGCAACTGCTGTGAACTTTTCACCTCCACCAGAATTCATCTTCACCTTCACCCAATGTAATCTGGTTCCTTTAGTAAAAGGCCCAAGATCTGGGCAGAACAACAGTATGATTATCCTGAGGGAATGCCCCCCAATACACAGCCATCAGCCATGGGCCACTGGCTCATCAGTGACAGAAATCACCTCTGGGTGCCTCAGCTGCCAGTCTTTCTTGTCCCCTCCCCTCCACCAGGCCTGTCCCTCTGCCCAGAAACAGCTGTATTCTGAAGACTCTATGATGGGCCCAAATGGATGCCCTCTCTTGAGGGCATTTTCAGTTTGGCTTTCCTTGTCTGTCCCACCTAAGAAAGAATAGAGGGGTCTGAGGAGGCATCTCTAGCCACAAATGACCAGCAAGGCCAGAAAAAAATTTACCTGGAGGGCTCCAGACTTCTTCTTTCTGTGCCTCTCAAATAAGCTAAGTCAATCAGGGTGTCTCATCTTCCCTTTGCTCACTCTTGCTCTTATCCACCATGGTAATAGTAGCATTTCAGCACATCGTTTATGCCAGGCACTGTGCTAAATACTTTACCCAAGTTATTTCACTTACTCCTCATAACAACCCCAGAAGGTGGATATGATTACTCTCCACATTTTATCAATGAGGACACTGAAGCCAGGGAGATTAGGCAGTTGGGCAAAGGACACAAACGGATGAGAATAGCCACAGAGCACTCTCAAATGCCACAGGCTACAAATGAAGGCTCCGCTTATTGCATAGGTACGGCTGTGTGCCTGGGTTGCCATGACTTTCTGGCCTGTGCTTTGTCTTAATGAAGCAGAAATAGAGTGAACTTTGGAGACACACACACACATTCCAGATCTGAATTCCGACTCTGCCTGCTCACTAGCACCATGACTCCAGCGAGCCACTGATCTCCCCCCAGGGTTCCCCTGAGTTATCTGCCCCGGGGCTGGGTGGGGAGTATTTCCCTACACAGTGCCTGGCTCAGAGTGGCTCTCCATCCCTGACGGTTTTCTCCCATTTTTGCTTTTACCTACTGCATCAACACTGTTTACTATTTTCCCAAGATTGTTTCCAGACATATTTGGTTTGGGGATCTCCTAGGTCAGTGGTTCTCTAAGTCTGGACCAGCAGCAGCACCACCCGGGAACTTGCTGGAAATGCAAATTCTCAGGTCCATGGGGTCGCAAAGAGTCAGGCACGACTGAGTGACTTCACTTTCCCTCTTCGCTTTCCTGCATTGGAGAAGGAAATGGCAACCCACTCCAGTGTCCTTGCCTGGAGAATCCCAAGGACGGGGGAGCCTGGTGGGCTGCCGTCTATGGGGTCGCACAGAGGTGGACACGACTGAAGCGACTTAGCAGCAGCAGCAGCAGGTGTCCCCAGACCCAGTGATCTAGAAGGTCTGCCATCTGTGGTTTAAAAAGCCCCAAGGTGCTTCTGATGTCTGCACACTCAGTTTGAGAATCGCTGTCTCAAGATGTCAGTTTCAGAAAATAATTTTGAGCACCTGTGAAATGCCCACGGTTCATGGTGCTCTCACGTATTTGAATTTTTTGACTCTCATAAAACACTGGTGTCCAATAGATAAAGCAAAATTTATTATGCCTCTTTTTCTAAACGGGAAACTGATATTCATAAGGACAACTGTCTCACTCGAGGGCACATGGCCAGTGAGTCAGAAAGCCAAGAAGGCAGGTCTACCTTCCCAGATGAGCCTTGCCCACAAGTGATTCTGCAAAGGTCCAGTGACTTCCTCAGATGCCGGAAATCAACTCCTAAGACCTTTCAGTCAACATCAAACAAGCTAAAACTTGTTGTTCAAAACTCGTGCTGCTTTGCACAAACCACCTTCTCTCTCTGGACCTGGGCTCCTATCTGCAAAATGATGTCACTGCATTTCCCACTGTGTGTGTATCCTACACATAGGGGTGCCTTTCGATGCTTGGGGCTCAGTGGACAAAGAATTTTGGAAATACTAAATCTGCTTACCCCTCTTGGAAATTCTCAGTGCACAGTAGTCTGTTAAAGGTTCTGAGAAGTCCCGCCAGTTTAAATTCATGTTAATTTTTATGTTATAATTAGTTACATCCTTCCACAAATAATGTTAACGGAACAAATCTTGGAACTGCTAAGTTAGATAAGAACTAAGATGATTGGTTTTGTGATTTTTTTCCAGGTCACAGTCCCTTTTATTAACTCACATTAGGAGGCATCAGACAAATCCATTCAATTCCCTTTACCATCTTTGAAGCCAGTCTTCACCCACCTCCCTCTTGAGTAACTTGTAGTTATTCCCTCCGAGTCATTTCTATGACTTTTCTCCCCTATTCCTTTTCTACCTATGAGAAAAAAGGAGATACTGTCTCCCTGGCAATGGCTTGTAAGTGTTTGTAAAAAGTATCAAGATTTAGGCAGTAGGTGTTGCGGGGAAAAACAGAATTGCTGAGACATATACTCAATCCCACATTGCTTTACAGTAACTTTCTTTCTGTAAGTGAGAAATTTAAGTCATTCTAAAGCCAGGCTTTTTATTCCACTTAAAACGCTTTCTCAAAAACTTCATCCAATGAGAGTAACCAGAGGAAACCCCTCCTGAGCAATACCAGCCGGCAGCTGGGTGTGGCTGGGGTCTGGACAGCATCTGTCTGCAGCCTCACATCTGGACTGCTACATGGCATCATAAGAGAAAGCCACCTGCCTTGAACAGACTTGCACAGACATGCCTGTCATTTCAAAAGTGAATGTCATGGCATCCCTCCATGGAACCGCGTTAGATTTCCAGGATCGCTTAATCTCAGGCCAGGAGAGCAGTGGATTTTTAGAGCATAGATGCCAGTGCTCCTGCCATTAAGCAGAGACAGGAAAGACAGAAGAGCAAGGCTGGTGCTGTATGCCCAAAGATGAACATTTCTTGCAACTATTTTATGTTTATCTACATGAATTTTTAAAACTGAATTATTTGTGTACTTCTTAGCAGTCTTCCTGGAAAAAAAATAGTTGTGATACTACTTTATTCTCTCTGCCAGGTCTTCCTCACATGATTCTCTCCTCTGGGAATGTATTCTGTATCCGAGCAACCTGTTGAAATCCTGCTTCCTCTTCAATGTCAGTGTGTATGTTACCTCTTTAAGGATGCAGTCCCTGACCTCCCCAGACAGAATTAATTTCTTCCTGACCTCCTGTAGCACTTTGCATCTCTTAGATACAAAACATATCTCACGGAATCTAGCATGTATCCAATCAATCCTGTAGTTTGGGAAACGTGTGTGTGTGTGTGTGTGTGTATGTGTGTGTGTGTGTGTACCAACTTTTACTACTTGTAGAGATCACAGTTTTCTTTTCAGCCTAGGGCTTGCATCTGAGTGCCCAATAAATATTTATTGAGTTAAACTTGCCTTCACCATCTATCTTGTTAGCCAGGACTGTCTTGGTCGCAGGTAAAAGTACCCCAACTCCAACTGGTTTAGGCAAGCAGAAGGACTGGTTCGTGTTCCTGGGGACAAACACAAGTGTATTTTGACACGTTTCTGCCATGCTCTGAGGGATAGCAGGATAAGCCATGAATTAAGGGTCACCCAAGTTACTTCGTCTTGGATCATCTCTCACCCTGATGCTCATGGAAGAGACTTGGGGCTTGTGCCATCCTTGAATGCACCCCTGTGGCCAGGGCAGTGGACTACACTAATGACCAGATCTGGGGGGTGTGCTTCACCTTATAATAAGGGTTATCAGCCCCACTTGAACCGGAGGACAGACAGTGGAGCAGGAGTAGTTCTTTACGGGGAAGAAGGCATGATTGCTGGGTAGGCAAAACAATAAGAGACATTACAACAGCGCCCTTCCTTCCTTAAGGTGAGGAAGTCACCCCTAACAATTAGAACTGTCAAAGAACGGGATAATCTCTGCTGTGAGATATTGAGCTGATCAACCATTTATCGTAAATATTTCACAGAGAGTAGGAGGAATTGGACTCCTGAGGTTCTTCCTCTCACACCCTTTAAGATACAAAAGAATGTTCGAGTGAAGAGGAAAGTGAGGGAACAGAGAGCTGATGGACTCAAGTGCCTCTTCTCTTCTCTCCACGATGTTTTTTGCAGAGAGCAGATGTGGCCGTTGCCCCTTTAACTATCACCTTGGTCCGGGAAGAGGTGATCGATTTCTCCAAGCCGTTTATGAGTCTGGGGATCTCCATCATGATAAAAAAGCCACAGAAGTCCAAGCCGGGGGTCTTTTCCTTCCTGGACCCTTTGGCTTACGAGATCTGGATGTGCATTGTGTTCGCCTACATCGGAGTGAGCGTCGTCCTTTTCCTGGTCAGCCGTTTCAGCCCCTACGAATGGCACAGCGAAGAGTTTGAGGAAGGGCGGGACCAGACCACCAGCGACCAGTCCAATGAGTTTGGGATATTCAACAGCTTGTGGTTCTCCCTGGGAGCCTTCATGCAGCAAGGATGCGATATCTCTCCCAGGTCAGTCGGCTCTTCTCATCACCTTTACTCAATGCCACATACATACACGGGGAGTCAGCGATGGCAATTTTTTCCAGACTTTATTGTGCTTAGTCCTCAACTACGCTTTACTGTCAACTGTCCGTTGCACGCTATGGAGGCTCTGGACACGCCTTGACCGGCTCTGTCTGCTGTCTGGGTGATGTGTTCTGTCAAGATTAACAGGCATAATTGTGACTCTAATGTTCTGTAGTTATAGTACTGAGAAGGGATGGGGGGCGGTATTGTACCACTAACCTTTTTGAGCACCTACCACACACGCTAAGCAAGGTTCTGAGTCCTCCTCATGCCTTATTTCACTGAATCCTCACAGAAGCATTAGGTGGGGACACTTATGATACCTCCTTTTACAAAGGAGGAACCACGGAAATGTTGAATACCTTTCCAAGGTTACATAGTTAAGTGAGTCAAGATTCAGACCACAATCCCAAACTATTTCTGAGTGGCAGGAGCTCTGCATTATGACTGGGTTCTTGCTCTGGTTCTAGCACTTTCTGTGTGGCTCTGGACAAGTCACTTGACTCTTGTAGACCTTCATGTCTTCATCTTTAAGAGAAAATGGTTCTTCTTTTCTCTGTTCTGAGTAAGATCTTGGAAACTGTCTAGTTCCAATGGTGACGTAAATTTGTTTCTTGTGGCTGGGGAATGAAGTTTCTTGGAAATGCCTCAGATATCATATTGAGAATACTGAGGTGGCCAAATCAGTGAGCTTTCAGCCCTCACACCGGACATGAGTAGCTCCATTTTCGTCTGTTTTACATATTGGACTTGTGAATACAATTTCTTTTGAGAACGGTTTTTGGAAGGGAGAGAGGAAGGAAGGAAAGGAAGAGGGGAGGGAGAGAGAGAAGAGAAAGAGGGAGGGAAAAGGTAAAGGAGAAGGGTAAAAAGAAATTTGACCACCACCCTGGAGAAGGCAAAGGCTACCCACTCCAGTATTCTGGCCTGGAGAATTCCATGGACTGTATAGTCACCACTGAACAACTTTCACTTTCACTTCACTTTCATCTAAATAAGTTCCCATATTTACGTGATCCCCCATTCCGTCTCTCTGCGTAATGTTCTTTCAGCTATATTCTAGAATGTTCGGGTCACAAATCCCCTCCGATTTACCTGTTAAATAAGCACTGATTGTATTTCCTTTTACAGTGGCTTAATATCTATGAGCTCTTTAATCAGGCAGTCCCTTATTGATTACCAAGCTTCTAAAGCATGCAGGGAGACATGGCTTAGCACTTGGCTGCATGAATAGATTTGCACACACTCTCACTTTCTGGGGGCATAACTGCATAAATATGAAGGCCTCATAGACATGTGCCAGAGGCATTGGTCCCACCTGTCTGGCTGAAATTTGAGTGTCAGTGAGGACCAATATTGCTAAGTGGCAAAGGAATAAAATCTTCCTAAAGAGCTTCCCGCAGGACTCACTTCACCTGCTGTACAATTTAGATCATCTCATCACTCACCATTATAATCTTGTTTTTCTCTAAATAAGAAGACAGTCGGGGGAGGGGGGCGTTGTGTGGGAGAAGAGGTGTGAGACTGGCTGCCTGGCCAGTGCTGGCAGACACATGGTAAAGAGCAGAGAGAACCCAGCAGGGGAAGGGCTTGCTTAAAAATAACTCAGGCCAGTAGATAAACTGTGGGAAGCAATGATTCAGTGTCACGGGCCATCCAAACATGCAGGTGTCTGAGAAGACCCATGGGCTTGTTTTCTCTCCTGTGTTCCCTTCTTGGCTGGGAACCTTACCTCCTAAAGGCACCCCTGTGGTCTGACCTCAGGCTGTGTTTTCACACTCCCCACCATTCCTCCCGAAGTCTCAAGTTAGTGAGCCACAAACTGAATCTGCTACCAGGCATGCTTCTGATTTGCAGTCTGCCAGTGATGCTCCAAAACTGAGTGACAGCTGCCCTCTGGAGCTGATCCATGACATCCCCGTGGACCGCAGCCCCCAGTGATCCGCTTCACTCCGCTGCGACTCAGCTGGCCCCTGAGAGAGTATGTGAGTTTGTGAATTCTGGCTAGAAGAGGGTTTTCAGACTCTGTTTCCAGGACTCCTGAGGGTTCTATGAGGCTATCTTAGGAACTGACCTTGAGGTGAAGATGAGACTAAACAGGAAAGTACCCAGCCTCCTTCCTCCTCACTTTTAATAAAACAACTCCACTCTGTGATTCTGTATTTTCCCTGGTAAGATGGCAAACAACCTCTAGTATTGTTGTGAGGTTTAAAAGAGATTGATACAGGGACTTTTCTGGTGGTCTAGTGGTTAAGAATCTGCCTTGCAATGCAGGGGATGTGGGTTCCATCCCTGGTCAGGGAACTAAGAGCCCACATGCCATGGAATAACTAAGGTGCCCCAACTACTGAGCTCGTGTGCCACAACTAGAGAGTCCATGTACCACAATAAAAGTTCCAGCACAGTGCAGCAAAGATCCCAGGTGCCACGACTATGACCCGACAACAAATAAAGACCGATATGTATAGAACTCATAACACGCTATTTAGACAACACATAGGACACACAATAAACGAGAAGCTACTTCAGTTCTTTCATCAACTTTCTGTATTGTAAACTTTAGAAGGAAAGGTGCTATGGCTCACAATGAAAACCCAATGGACCTCTCTCTCCTGGGCAAACCCACAGACAAAGCGGCACAGTGATTCACTCCTGGATTCCTGAGACACCCCTCACAGGGACTGGGCAGAAGGATCTGTCATTTTGGTTTTGAGGGTCTGACAGGCAGAGAGATGAGTCAACCTGCCAGAACAAGGAGTTTTATCCACAAGAGATGGACTCTTGCTAAACAAGCCTAGCTTTGCCAACTCCAGCACTTAGGGGCCTGTAGAAACCCCTCTAAGAGTCAGAATATGCATCACAACATTTGATGGGAATATATGCTAAAGAGAAAAGGCACATACTTGTCAACAGGACCAGACAAAAACACAAGGATGCTACGACAGTGATGAAAGCAAGGGCCAAGCAGACAACTAGAAGCTTTTGTTATTCTTGTTTATATATTTGATGTAGACATCATCAAAAGTCCATGGAGCTTTCAGAGCCTCTGATATACATAGCACTAGATACCCTGGGGTTACAGTAGGAGGTATTATATTTTTAAGGGGTTTTTTATACTCAAACATCCTTTCAAATCGGTTTCAATTAATTTTTCTTGCTATTTATTAAGTGTATCATAAATTCTCTAAAGTTAGAATTTGGGAGACTAAATTCCACCTAAATTGCATATATCTGCATACATACACAAGTAGCTTTGGTTTTTTTTCTTAATTTATTCAATATTTATATTAATGACCAACCTAGATAGCATATTCAAAAGCAGAGACATTACTTTGCCAACAAAGGTCTGTCTAGTCAAGGCTATGGTTTTTCCAGTGGTCATGTATAGATGTGAAAGCTGGACTGTGAAGAAAGCTGAGCACCAAAGAATTGATGCTTTTGAACTGGGGTGCTAGAGGAGACTCTTGAGAGTCCCTAGGACTGCCAGGAGATCCAACCAGTCCATTCTAAAGGAGATCAGTCCTGGGTGTTCTTTGGAAGGAATGATGCTGAAGCTGAAACTCCAATACCTTGGCCACCTCATGCAAAAAGTTGACTTATTGGAAAAGACTCTGATGCTGGGAGGGATTGAGGGCAGGAGGAGAACGGGACGACAGAGGATGAGATGGCTGGATGGCATCACTGACTCAATGGACATGAGTTTGGGTGATCTCTGGGAGTTGGTGATGGACAGGGAGGCCTGGCGTGCTGCAATTCATGGGGTCGCAAAGAGTCAGACACAACTGAGTGACTGAACTGAACTGAACTGATACTAACAACAACAACAACCAAAAAAAAAAAAAAAATGAAATGTGGCCAAATACAGTTAGTTGTCTGTAAGTAGCTCAATCATCTGACCAGAGTAATGTGACCAGATGGAGAGTTATCTTTCTTAGATGAAAAGGGAAGTGGAGGCAGATAGTAGCCATGGTTCGGTGAAATGAGGATCTGCCACTTTGGGCTGCCCTGGCGTTTACTCCCGTGCACAAGGGGGCAGCTCCCAGACGCCATGTCCAGGTTCAAGCGGGAAGACGGGGAGGAAGTTCTGCAGCCCGTTCTGCGTCTCTGGATCAGGAAAACAAAGGCTGAACAATATACTTCCCACCCCAAGCAGACATCTCCTTCTATCCATCTCATTAGAAAGAACAGTGGCCCGCGATCACTCCTAGTAGCACTGAAGGTAGGAAAGGCAAGAAGATGGGTTTTTAGCCTCTAAAATGGAAAGGGTGAGAATGGGCCTTGATGAGTGAGCCAACAGCATGGGCCGCGGTGCCTGTGCTGTGCTGTACTTAGCCACTCAGTCATGTCCGACTCTTTGTGACCTCAGACCTCAGACTCTGTGACCTGGACTGTAGCCCGCCAGGCTCCTCTGTCCATGAAGATTCTCCAGGCAAGAGTACTGGAGTGGGTTGCCATGCCCTAGAGCTGAAGTTTTCCATACCAGCTCCACAGATAGACAAACTAATCTGTCATTAGCACCTTCAGTGATGTATACCAGGAAATACTACTAGTTGGCTTTCAAGATTCTTCCCTCCTCCCTTTAAAATATTCATGTGAGAAATTGTCTTTGTGTAGCCTATTTTTAACATTGAAAGTTAAAACTCAGTTGAGCTGTTATCACAAGAAATAATTTTTTTTTTAATTTGGTTGATGGTAAGATAGAAATACCGTCATGAATTGCATTTGCAGGCCTATGTCTTGTGCCCAAAATGCCTATTTTTAATAGATATTTTAGATTTCTTTTTTCATAAATAAGAACATTTTGAGAAGGGATATATGAAAGAAAGGACAAAAATCACGCCAGGCAAAATTTATCTTCAGTTCCCACAACTTTTATTTCTGTAGCTTTTCCCCCTATTTGTGTCCAGTGTCATTTATTTATTCAACAGATATTACTAATTGCCTGGAAGGTACAGCACAGCGTGCTGAGGATATAAAGATATGTTGATGGTGCCATATGAGGGTATGGGAGTCTCTGCTTCAGGGAGCTGGCAAGTACAGTGAGGTAACACAGATGGTAAATAAATAACTGTGAATGTATAAACTGTGATGCCCTATGAATAAAATGAAACTGCTGCAGCAACAGATAATAGGGGAAGTGGAATTAAAGGGGACTTACTTAGGGTGTTCTGAGAAAGCTTCTCCGTGGCGCAGAGAGGTAAGGAGGAGCTAGGCTGACACAGAGCTGTATTATTAGAGAAGCAGGCAGAAGCCAGATCTCACAGAGACTCAGGGCCATAGCATAGATTTAAAGTTTTACTCTAAATACATAGGAAGGCCCCAGGGAGTTTTAAGTAAGAGAAGGATTGATTTACATGCTATAATGCTACTCTGGGGAGCTATGAAGAAAATAAATTAAAGCAGAAAATAGTCAAGAGTGGAAGCAGAGGGAATGAGCAGTAGGCTCTCATAGCTGTCTAGGGGCAATTACAGTGATGGAAATTATGATGGTCATGGAGATGGATTAGCGGTCTACTTTGAAACTAGAAATGACAGCACTGGCTGATTGGATATCTGAAGGGGAGGAGAGGAAGATTCAGTGGTGCCTCCAAGAGGAAGGGGGCATTTGGAAAACATGGCACCATACTTCCAGAGACCTTTAGGTCTGGCTCTGATCAAGAGAAGGATCTAATTCATCTACCCCATGTTACAGAGGAGTAAACTGAGGCCCCAAAGGGGGAAGGGATTTTCTCTAAGGTCCCCAAGGCAGTGCCTCTGGCCTGTTGCTGCCCACTCTGCAGTGTCATCCCAGGCTCCACCAAATGGACTAAGAGTGAGCCTTTCAACTCTATTCCCATGGCCCTCCCCATTGGCTTCCAGTTCTGTGGGATCAGATGACCCTAGTAAGAAAAAGGAGAAGGGTGTGGAAGGTCCTAGGGGAAGAGAGGAAAAGGGGAAATGATGATTCCAGCTTTCAGAACTCTTACTCCTGATCTTAGAATGTGACAGAATGTATGATAATTATCTCCACCTAGGGAAGATAATTACTCTCAGCAAGAAGAATTCTAAAGCAGGGAGTGGGAGCACTTTGGGGATCTCCAGGAACCCTGTATCACCACTCTGCTTCCCCCCAACCCCAGCTAATGAGCTTGCTGAGGGCCCTGAGACTGATTCACCATGGGAACAGAGTAGCCAATGAGCAGAGCCTAAACTGATAACCAATGGCAGCCTGACTGTCGCATTCACACACGAATCCCCAGCAACCAGGACTGGAGTGCACAGAGGGGTGATGAGTAATCTCCCCCTTCCACCTCTTGTTCTCCCCTCTTCTCTCCCAGAGACAGTCATGCAAACCCCTTTCTCTGGCAAATAGTGGTGTCACTGAAGTGCTGCAGGGGGAAAAAGGGGGTAAATATTCAGGGAAGTTGATGGAAGCAGCCTGAAGTTATAAAATATTTCATCTTCCCAGGCAGTGCTCGGGGTAAAGAATCTGCCTGTCAATGTAGGAGATGTGGGTTCAATCCCTAGATCAGGAAGATCCCCTGGAGTAGGAAATGGCAACCCATTCCAGTTCTTTTGCCTGGAAAATTCCATGGACAGAGGAGCCTGGTGGGCTACAGTCCACGGGGTTGCAAAGATCAGATACAACTGAGCCCACTGAGCACACACACAATCCTAATCCAGTCTTTAGAAAACATAAGCCTCATTCAGGACACAGGCTCGGTGCTGTAAGGAAGGGTGTGTGCACAGCGATGATGCGAGAAGTGGGTTTGATGCTCTTAGGACTAGGTATGAGGGTTTCTGCTGGGACTCCTGCATCACAATCACCTGGGATGCCTGTCAAAATACAGATTTCCAGGCCCCATCCCAAGTCTGAGGAACTGGAAATTCTGCATCTAGAGAGAAAAGTACACATTTCACAAGCCCTCCCCTTCCCCCGGGGCAGGTTGGCATTAAAACTGGAAAGCCATTGAGCTAGGATGTTGTTCGGTTAAGTCAGTTTGGAAGTGTAAGAAGTGAGGTCCATGGTTCAGCCAGAAGTCACGCTAGTCAACTGCCACAAACACTGAGCCCAGCATCTGCCTGCCCTGCGTGTGTTACCTGCCGAGAGAGTGAGATCCTGGGAGTGGCCACTGAAGGCAGAGGCCTTGCGGGGACCCTGCTTCCTCCGCAGGCCAGGCTCCTGGGAGGAGCTCCTATAGGATTCACCAGAGTACATCTCCCTGGGTAACAGGAACTGCAGCTGTGACAGGGTGATCTGCGCAAGGACAGTGACCCCCCCATCACTGGGGACTCCAGCTCCATGCCGCCTTCCTTTTCAACTTTACCCTGTGCTACCCAGTGCCGAGACCCAGAGCCAGGCTCTGATAGTGAGCAGTTCCACAGACCGTGGAGAAGCACAGGAGTAAACTTTCAGAGCCTGCACAAGCCACATACAAGTGTTCAGATGAAGGCAGGGACGGGGGGGGGGGGGGGGTAAAAGCTTCGCTGGATATGCAAATGAAAAGCACCATTGTCTGCCCCTCAGCCACCAGTTCTGGCCATCAGCAATGGGGAAGTCACATCTCTAGACTGTCGTGAATGTCCAGGGTTTGAACAGTTTAATTGAAGGAGAAAGGTGTTTTGTTTTGTTTTGTTGTTTTCCTCCAAAATCATAATAGGAAAGCACTCAGAAAGTGTTTCCCAAGCTGAAAAGGATGTTTAGGACAATTTCTCTCCTGAAATGTTTCTTTAGCACCTGTTACATTCAGACAGGGTTCAGGTTGCTACAAGAGACATCACCAAACAAAGCAAACAAAACCCCCATCCTCCTAGAGCTTACCTTCCAGTGAGAGGAGGCAGGCAGTTAAAAAAAAAAAAGATGTAATCAACACCCCCATCCCAATTCCATAGATGAAGATTCTGGCTTACAGGGAAGGAGAAGGGACTCAGAGATAATCAGCATAAGCTTCCCTGGTGGCTCAGACAGTAAAGAGTGTGCGTGCAGTGCAGGAGACCCAGGTTAGATCCCTGGGTCTGGAAGATCCCCTGGAGGGGGAAATGGGATCTTACTCCAGTATTCTTGTCTGGAGAATCCCATGGATGGAGGAGCCTACAGTTCATGGGGTTGCCAAGAGTCGGACATGACAGACTGACTAACACTTTCAGTAACACAAAAACAGGGGTCAGCTGGGGGCTGTGTTGACCTGGGCATGCCTGTGTCAGCTAAAAGGGGACCGCTCCCACTCAGCCCTGGACAGTCACTTCCAGGAAAGCTCTGCAGATAAAGCCAAAGTTGGGCACCCCTGGAAGAATGATGAGTATAAAACACCACTTTACTTTTAATGCCTTTAGACATACTCAGAATATCATATTCATAGATTTTTTTAAAAGGAATTCTCTCTCTCAGCCCTTATTTTTGATTCCAAGGATAAAAACCTGATTGCTGTGTTTTTCTTTCTTTTCACGTACCTTGGAAAATCCAGGCTGTGAATGGGACTGCATTAAAACAAAGTCCTCACAGCTCTATATGCAGAAAGACTTGCCTACCTCTTCCTGAGATCTACATTTTCCTGGAGAGAACCCGTTTCTTTTTAATTCCCCTCCGGAAATACAGCCCCTGAGATCCAGAGACCCAATTGTTCACCTGGCAAGATGTCCTGAGTTCTAAAAAGAGAACAATGAAAGCATCGTTAGTTGAATTGATGGAGAATGTATGCTCAGAGTCTTGTGAGGATCCCCATGGTTTGAGTATGATTTAAGGACCACCATCCACCTGTGGCAAATGAATGCTTCTATCCAAGTTGTATTCAAGCAAGACCATAGGTGAATGAAGCCCAAGGTTGCCAGCAGAAAATAGCGCGTTCCACTAACTCAGAAACGCGTGACCTACGTGATGACAGTCACCGTGTGAATCTGGTGGCTTAAGAAAGAGGACCTTAATGTGAGGAGACAGTAGCTGCGGGGGCAGAATGGAGCCCTTCCCAAGGGGGGAATCAGGAGCAGCTGTGTCACAGGAGGTGGGCCCACAGGATTGGAGGAGGTGATAAAAGATCTTAGAAAAAAGCTCAGTCTACTAGCCCACTGGGTGAGTCACTTCAAAATGGGAGAAGGATGGTGCCTGGCATGTCTGCAGCCCCCCTCTAAGACTGGTGTCCCTTTGATTCCCAGGTCCAGACAAGGCTCTACCCAAGCCAGGTTGTGCGTCAATCTGTTCTCTCAGCCCCAAGCTGCCTTTATAGTCTTGCCATTCCCTCTATCTGGAGCAGCTTCTCTCATCCTTCTTGCTCAATGACCCTCTCTTTTGCAAATACTGACGTCCCATTGCTCCCCTCCTCAGCCCAATTCTCCTGGGAAGCTATGCATCACAGGAACAGAGCTTGATCTCTGGAACTGGCCTCCTCCAGCTGAATCCTAGCTCTGCCACTTACTGGCCATGTCAGCATAGGAAAGTAATTTCTCTGTGCCTCGGTTCCTTCTTCTGGGAGGTGGAGATAGTAAGAACACCGACTTCAAGGGTATTCTCTATTAAATGACATCATGTGTGGAAAGCTCTTCCTTTGCACAGAGGTGATGAACACAGTAAATGCTACTGACATAGCTGTTGCTATTGCTATATTGTCATCTGAACCTCTCTGAGGGCATCATCTATCTTCAATCCTGAGCTTCTGTTCCTCATCAAAACACAAACCGGAAAACCTATCCTTGCCACTCATCTAGAACCTGACACGGCGGTTAGGCATTCTTAATACTCAACACGTGCTTGTTGAATGAATATATGCACTTTCACAAGTAGCCTTCCAAGGACCATGTCACATTTTTCACATAATGGAGAGAAAGCAACCCAAGAGAGAATTTCTGGTGGTCACTACCTGCGTAATGTGGGGAAAGTCAGTCCTGGGATCTCAATAGATGTGAGAAAAAGCAGGAAGAACTGGAGAAAAGGAAGTGAAATAGACCAATCCAGAAAACAAAGTTTCCTGTCTACTACATATCAGGCTGTCTCTTAAATGGCATGTGATGTTACCTTTAATTATCATGACAACCTCTGTTCAGGGATATCAACCCATTTTATAGATGAGAAAACTGAGGCAGACAACAATTAACTCCCTTATTCACGGCTTTCTAACAGAGCTGGGATTATAACCTATGTCTATTGGATTCAAAGACTCGTGATTTATTTTTGAGACACCATTGTCTTCCAAGATCAGAAATCTTTTGATGGTCCCTCAGGGCTTCCTATGAATTGTCAGATTTCATGGAAATAAAAAGCATCCTTTTTCATCTGTAGGGTTCTCTAGCTTTAAAAAAAAAAATAGACTTTTTTGGTTTTGAGTTTTTCCATTAATATTCCTTACAGTATCTTTTTCCTTAAAAGTCATCTCCTGGGGAAGAAGAGGGGACCCCCTGGGAGTGCACTCTGTCCCACCCAGAGTGTGTGCAGCCCAGCCAGTTGGTGAGGGAGATGGTGAAACAGACAAGAACAAAGATAAAACTGGTGCCACTTTGGAGGAGCCAGTTTCTTGGTTTCAGCTGGGAGGTGACTGTGGGCATAGGGTGGATCCCACAGCCAGAGCCAAAAGCTGGAGAGGGCATGTTTTTCCCTGTAATATTTTAGACTTGAATGGAGGAGGGAGAAGGCAAAAAAGGATTACAAATGGCCTTAAAATTATGGTCCATGTGGAGTCGACACATTATCCTCTAGAAACGGTTGTGCACATGTGGCCAGAGGTATGTGTAAGGGTTTTCATTGCTCTAGTGGGTTCCAGTGTCCTTCTGCCGATGGTTGCTCAGCAGCTAGTTGCAATTTTGGTGCTCTCACAGAAGGTGAGCACACATCCTTCTGACCTGCCATCCTGAATCAATCTCCTCTCACTGTTGTTTTAAAAAGCTAGAGGTAGCCTGCTGCCCGTCAGCTGAGGACAATGACGGTTCATCATCCAGGGGCAGAATATGCAGCTATCAGAGTGGAGGGACAAGGATGCCTGTACTACTCTGCAAGGATCTTCAGGACTGCATAGCAGGGGAATAACAGGTTCTGGTCCCACTGGTCCCAAATTGTAGGCTCTTTTCACTGCATCCTGCTGCCTCTTTGGAATACAGGGAACTAGGGGAATGTGTCTCGGAGGACTAAACTCTGTGGTATGTAAAGCTCATGCAAGATTTTCTTCTGAGAAATGAAATATTAGTGTGGGCTGTAGTACAAAGAGACCTCTGGGAAGCGCTGGACTGTGCCTTGAAAATGAGCTAAGATTTTCCACAAAAGCAGAGAGAAATGAAGACAGAAGTCTCTGGTGGGGGAATCACTGTGAGCAGAAGCACTGAAGCGGGCATGTGTTGAGCCGGGGGACCTGTCAATCACGCTCATCCCTAGGGACTCATTAGCCAAGGGTTCAGAACTCACAAGATTTAATGACGCATTCAATACCATGACTTTGGGGGCCTGATAAGCTGTTGTATAGTCATTAGAGTGTCACCCAAGAAACAGAGAGTCTAAAGTGGGCAGTGTTGGGCCAGTTCTTCAGTTGTTGCAGGAAGTAACTCCCTGCTCCCCAAGGAGCACCTTTACTGATTGGTGTTAAGTCTTGGTCCACTGTGGACAAAACCATGTCAGCGAGGGTCTAATTTCTGAATCAGAGGATCTTGGCTCTCAAGAAGTCCCTGCCACTGCTGCTGCCAGGTAATTTATCTCCCGAGCAGCAGACAGAAGGGGCTGTCAGGCAGAAAGATGCCTTCCCTTCTGTGCAAGTCTGGCTGGGTACTCAGCAAGTATCCATCTCCCCTTTCATGCCCTGTTCTCTGTGGAGGTACCCATTCTGAGAATGGGGAGAGAGAATGAAGAGGGAGTTTATCTTGCTTTGTTTCTGGTTACAGTAGGTATGTATTCCTACAGATTCAAGTGGGGATTAATCAATCAAATGTTTTAGTTGAGGGCCATTAGGATATCAACTTTGCCTTAGGCACAGTGGTAGGCATTATGGCTGGTGTGAAAAAGGAAGAAACCAGAGTACAGACTTCAGACTTTGCAAAAATCAAGATACACAAGGAAAAAAGATAGATAGTAAAGCAAAATGTTCATCTGAATAATTTCCAAGTGCAGGATTTATAGTCAACAGATAGAAAAGAAAGATCATTGAGGCCCAAAATAGTCTAGGTTGGCTTTGAAGAAAAAGAGGGACTTGGACTGGTCCCAAGGAAAAAAGGTGGACTTCTAGAAGGAGCCTCGGCTAAGATACGGTTTGTGGCAGGAGCACCCAAGCAAAGCAGAGAAGAGGACTGTGTTTCGAGACCAAGGATCCTGTTAATTACTCAGACCTGGGTTTTGATCTTCGTTGTTGTCGTTTAGTCGCTAAGTCACATCCAACTCCTTTGTGACCCCATGGACTGTAGCCCCTCAGGCTTCTCTGTCCATGGGATTTACCAGGCAAGAATACTAGAGTGGGTTGCCATTTCCTTCTCCAGGGGATCTTCTCAACCCAGCGAGGGAACACACATCTCCTGCTTTGCACACAGACACTTTACACTGAGCCATAATCTTAGTTCACCAGCTACTAGCTAGTAAGACTTGAGCCAGTAACTTAACTGCCAAGTCCATTTCCTCTTTAAAAAGCGAGGCCATTAAAGAAAGAAGATGTGGTACACACATAAAATGAAATATTACCCAACCATAAAAAGGAATGAAATAGTGCCACTTGCAGCAACATAAATGCAACGAGAGATTATCACACTAAGTGAAGTAAGTTAAACAGAGAAAGGAAAATAGCATATGATGTCACTTACATGCGGAATCTTAAATATCATACAAATGAATCTATCTATGAAACAGAATCCATAGAGAGCAGACTTGTGGTTGCCATGGGGAGCAGTTGGGATGGAGTGAGAAGTTGGGATTAGCAGATGTAAGCTTTGATATGGAGATGAATAAACAACAAGGTCCTACTGTATAGCACAGAGAACTATGTTCAATATCCTATGACAAACCATAATGGAAAAGAATATAACAAAAACAACATGTGTATATATATGTCTATATATATACACACATATATGTATGTATAACTGAATCACTTTGCTGTACAGCAGTAATTAACACATTGTAAGTAAATTAAACTTCAATTAAAATTTTTTTAATTTTAAAAAGAGGCCATTAATACAAATATCATAGGATCTTATAAGAATATATAAACAAAGAGACGCTAAAGCATGTACACCAGGAGTTCAAAATGTTTTAATTTTCTTTGGCTTCTTTTGTGTTACCACTTTCCTTTCTTTCAGCTTTGTCCCTGGCCTCCCACCAATCATCTATTCTCTGCTATGAGCTTTCAGAGCCTTGCTGACATGCAGTTTTTTATGTGCTCCTGGCCCAGCCCTGGCTAGAGGGAAGTCTGTAGGCTGTTCCCACGAAAAGAGGGCAGGCTGCCAGGTGCAGTTATGACTCGAGGATGTTCACTCTATCCCAGGGCTACTCCATAGCTCGAGCCTCAGGAACTGCATCTAAGCTCCTGCCTGCTTTCCTGGCAAAACTCATCACCGGAGCAGTGACTCTTCCTGCCAGACCACACTGCCCACCAGTCCCCTCGTGACCTCCCAGGCACCTGGTTTTGTTTCGTAGCAGTCAGCATTATGATGGTTTCCTCTGTATCCCAGAATGACAAACACTGGTTTTGCAGGACTTGCAAATACGCAAGGTTTTCTCAAGAGAGTAATTAAGAACCTCATGAGCTCTGGGGTGAGACACCTAGGCTTAATTCTGCTTCTTACCCTAATTTGCTGTGTGATCCTGGGCAACTAGGTTTGCAACTCAGGCCCTCTGTTACTATATAACAAGCCACCCTGAATTTCTGGCATAGAACAGCAGCCTTTTTATTCTGCTCATAGACTCCCTGGGTCAGGAAACTTGGATACGGGCACAGTGGGATGGCTTGTTCTTGCTTACAGATGCCTGGGACCTCAGACAGAGCAACTGCAAGGCTGTGGGTCGCTTGGCGGAGGGGGTGGAATCACCTGCAGGCTCACTCTCTCACATGGCTGGCGGTGGGGGCTGCTGTCCTCACCACCTACCTACACATGCCCTCTCCACGCTCTGCTGGGGTTCCTCACGGCACGATGGCCAGATCCCAAGGACAAGCAACCAAGAGTAGGCAGGCAAAAGTGGTAGCACGTCTCATGACCTACCCTGAGAAGTCACAGGGGGTGACTTCTGCCAGAGTCACCAGCCCAGACATATCAGAAAGGCAGGAACAAATATCCCACCTTTCAGTAGGACAAGGGTCAAAAATCACATCGTAAGAAGAACACATGGAATGGGAGAGGTTGTGGTGGTGCTATCTGGAAAGAGCAATCAGCTACACCTTATATATAAAGTAAAGATAATACTTTTGGAATCATTATGAAGATTAACGAAAATAAGGAATTTAAAACACTTAGTATGGTGCCTGACATGTGGTAAGTGCTCAGTAAAAGACACAGTCATTCACATTCATATTCTCCCTCCCTCCCTTCCTCCTTGCCTCTCCCCCCATCTCTCACTCTCACCTCCCCACAAGTAGAGGTACATACACACATATATGACACTTCTGGATAGTGCTTATTAACGTGTCATCTGTACTTATTAATTGTTTGTGTCTATAAGAGATGCTAGCAATTATTTAAGCTAATGAATCTATAGATTAGATCCCTAATGAATCTACAGAGTAGAGCCTCAAAAGTCAGGTCGTTTCTTATCTAATTACCTTATTTTTATACTTTGGAAAACCAATGTTAATAATCCATGCTTGGATGAAGCATTCTTGTTGGAAAGAACTCAAGTGACCCTTAGCAAACAATAAGCAATTTTTTAAAAGACTGAGATTAGATTTCAACACCTTTCGGGATCTATAAAGATTTGAATTTCATCATCACCTCTGGAGTTAAATGAAAAGGCACAGAAGGTGCACAAAAGCTTGATGTGTTCTCATTTTGCAGATCTGAACACTGAATTGAGACAGGTCACTTATTGTCTTTGACTATTTTAAGACTACACAGATTGTTCCTCCTCCCTAAAGCCAAGGGGCCCCACATGTAGGCAGTATTTGCTCTGTGAATCAGCAAGAAGAACAATCAGAATTCACAAAACTGAGTTACTGTACTTCTGCATCTCTGCACTAAGAAGTAAGGAGGGCCAAGGGGACAGAACAGAAGGAGCATGGCTTGTTTCTTCTCACCAAGACTGTGCAGGGATCTTGGCTGGACAAGGATGGAACTTAGAAGACATAACAATGCCAAGTGCTTTGGGCAAATGACTTACCTTCTTAGACCTCAGATTTCACAGACTCAATGATCTGACATTCTATTGGGTTAGCCAAAAAGCTCATTGAGGTTTTTCTGTATATTAGGAAAACCCAAATTAACTTTTTGGCCAACCAAATACATTGGAACATGCTTACTGAGCCTCTGTGATCCATTCTTTCCTTCTTATGGTGGAGAACGCACAAAAATAAGAAATGCCAGATCTTGGTTTACAGGATGTTCACAGTCTAACTGGGGAGATGAGACTAACACACAAGCAGCAATGTGTTACTTACAGTGTGAACTTAC
Source organism: Budorcas taxicolor (assembly GCF_023091745.1). Classification (NCBI taxonomy): domain Eukaryota; kingdom Metazoa; phylum Chordata; class Mammalia; order Artiodactyla; family Bovidae; genus Budorcas; species Budorcas taxicolor. Next base: position 64,647,787 of record NC_068916.1, read on the forward strand.
AAAGCTCAGGTATATCTTGAGCACTAAGTGCCATCCACAGGTGACCCAAAGGGACAGATGCATGCTGGCAGAAGGTCAGTCTTCATCCATCCATCTGGCTGGAGAGGAAGAAAGGGCATGCATGTTATGAAACCATAAGTGCATCTATCAGGCTTCCCCACAAGGCCAGTGTTCTTACATTTCACCATATCTTCCACATCAAAACTCAAAGAGAGAAAAGGAATTTTCCTGCTTATATAGAGAAGATTCATAGTTTATTTTTTTAACTTCAACTCCCTTTTAAGTCAATGAACTCTCCCCTCTTAAGTTTAATATACCATGCTGAGCAAAGGAAGATGTTCATTAAAATCTGGCTTTCCCCATATCCTCCCTGTTTGACACATAACTGATTTAATTTTTAAATTTCATTGAATTATAACACACATATCAGTGCATCAATCACAAATATACTGCTCAGTTAATTTTCATCAAGTGAAAACATCTGTGTAATCAGAATTCAAGAAATTAAACACTGCCAGGGAGATCGGGATTGACATATGTTAACCACCATGAATAAAACAGATATAAAATAGATAACTAATGAGAACACTTTTGAATTTCTGTCGCACATATACCCAGGAAAGGACTTCTTAGGCCACATTATTTATAATTTCCTATCATAGATTCTGCCAAACTATTTTCTGAAAACAAATCTATACTCCCATCAATAATGTATATGAGTTCCAGTTGCTTCACATCTCCCTTTTTTATTTTGGCAAGTGAGTGTATCATAATATACCCATTTTTACTCAGTTATACACAGACATTACCATTTTAATTTGCATCTACCTGATGCAAATTAGGTACCTTTTCCACGTTTATCAGCCACTTGTAGTGACTCTTTTAAGAATTACCTTTGTAAATTTCTTTCCCATTTTTCTGTTGTCTTTTTCTTATTGTTCAGCAAGCATTATTTATATAACTTTGATACAGGTCATTTTTCAGACGTCTATCATATCAGTATCTTCTATTCTGTGGCTTGACTTTTCACTATCTTGACAGTGTTGTATGAGAAAAAGAAACACGTAATTTTAATGTCGTCCACTTAGCAAGGTTTTTCCTTTATAGCTAGCATCCCACGCATCTTGTATAAGAAGTCTTTGCCTACCTCAAAGTCCTGAAGATGTTCTTCTATGATTTCTTCTGAAATGTTACCTTTCACATTTAGATCTATGTGTACTATACCTTTGTGCAAGGTCATTTTTTCCCTTGCACGTGTAAATCCTATTGAACAAGCATAATTTGTTGAGAAGTCCCTCCTATTCCCCACTGCATGCCTCTTTCTCAAATCACCAAATGCACATAGGTATGTTTCTGGACTCTTGATTCTCTTCTATTGATATACTAGTCTATTCTTGCCCCTACTTCACCCTATCTTAATTACTAGAGCTTTATAATGTGTTGATACCTAGTAAGATGCAGATGCCTGGAGAAGCTTGCTCAGGGTGCTAAAATAGAGGTTGGATGATTCCACTGGGGACTAGAATATGGTGAAGAAGAGAATCTGTTATGAGACCATATCTGTGGTCTTTTTCTAACTGTAAGATGGAATATTCTGTTGAAGCATCAGTGATTGGGGGTTTTCTCAAAGCACTAGAACAAATCAATAGGTGAGACTCTGTCCGTGCTTAAAAACCTTTGTGATGGTTAAAGCTCAGGACAATCATGAGTGGATAAGGGATCCAAACAAGGAGCATGTAAAACTCTCCCAGAGAGAAGGATGAATCCTCTTTCATGTCAATTAATGTAAAAGAAGTAGGTACATGAAGCAGAAGCTAGTGAGGGACAGATAGGAATTTGTTGTGCACTCAAAACATGGTTGCTTTTACTAACCCTTAGTCACAACTCAATATGAGGAGAAAACAGGGCTGCACACACCATAAAAGAGATGAAAACATAAAAAATGTGGATTTTTTTTCAGGTATTAAGTTTTGTGTCAGTTGAATCTAAGGGTATTACTAAGTAATGGATGTGCTGTGCAGTTAAATGAGGAGTATTGACCTAGCTATGAATCACCCATCTCTCCCTACATGATAACAATACAAATAACTCACAGAAAGAGCAAACTCATCCATAGCCTTGAGCCTCAGACCAAAAACTGTCCTGTGCAAAATTTGATTCCATTGCATCTTGTGAATTTTCCACCCTGTTTATGTCAACCATGGTGAAATGCTGTGGCTTTGAAAAGGATAAACAACATTCGTTTTCTGCTGTGGCCAAACAAAACCTCCACAGTTTATAAATCAAAACTGTACTGGCAAAAATCGAACAACTCCATCATTTGCTGAAACCTCGAAAATCCTAAATTGGTCTTAGTGCTTCTGTAAGCAATTCAATCAATCAGTGTTAGCAAAAGCGTGTGTTAGTCACCCACAGTGGACTCGGGACAGGGCTAGATGAGTAGGAGATTCTCAAGGAGAATAACATGTGGTCTCTACGTAAGTACATACACAGACACACACCATTACTTAAACAGGTTTATTACATAATTGACCACTCAACAACATGGCGTTAGATCTCTTATCCCTGTCCCTCCAGCATCACAGCCATCCATATGCTATCGTTACAGTTGTCTTTTCAATTTCTGTCTCTTAGAGCATGGCTTCCTGAAATTCTTTTGTGCGTAATAATTATCTAGGGGACTTCCCTGGTGGTCCAGTGGTTAAGATTTCGCTTTTCAATGCAAGGAGAGCAGATTTGGTCCCTGGTCAGGCTGCTAGGATACCACATACCCCATGGCCAAGGAACCAAAACATAAAACAGAAGCAATGTTGTCACAAATTCAATGAAGACTTTAAGAATGGTCCACATCCAAAAAAAAAAAAATTAACTAGAGATCTTGTTAAAATGAGTTTTAAATTCAGTAGGTCTGGGGTTTGCAAACTTGCTCAGTTGCTTCAGTTGTGTCTGACTCTTTGTGACCCCATGGACTGTAGCCCTCTAGGCTCCTCTGTCCATGGGACTCTGCAGACAAGAATACTGGAGTGGGTTGCCATGTCCTCCACCAGGGGATCTTCCTGACACAGGGATCAAACCTGTGTCTCCTGCAATGCCTGCATTGGCAGGTGGGTTCTTTACCACTAGCATCACCTGGGGTAGGGCCTAAGATTTTGCATTTCTAACAAACTGCCAGAGGAAGCCAGTGCTGCTGGTCCAAGGACAACATGTTGAGTAACAGAGCTCTAGGCCAATTCTGAGCTCCCTGAGGTTCAGGGCCTCTTTGTCTTGATGACCACTTTAACTCTGGCACCTACCATGCAGCCTTAATGGATAATGTTAAGAGAGAGAGGAAGTAAATGAATAAACATTTAAATATATAGTACCTATGACTTGCATTTGTCGATACATTTTTATAAGTATACACATGAGAACATTTAACAGTACGGGCATAAATACAAAGCTAGAAATCATCACAGTCTGATGAAGAAAGCCTGATGCAAATGAAATGGAAAAGTAATATTAAATTATAAACTGTTTTGAAAACCAGGCAGATGAATGAATATTAAGTAGGAAATGAAAGACGAATCTGAAAGTTTATAACCAGAAGAATTATGGACCAAAATCTTTCCTTTGAAATCCTTAATCTGACTGCAGTGGACAACCTGGTAGAAAAGAAGCTGGCAGTATATTGTTGCATTAATTCAAAGAGAAGACCAGAAGGTTCCAGACTAGCTTCTAGGCAATTATGAGGGAGGAGGAACTGATGGATACCACCCTTATTTCAAGTGTATACTCCGTTCTCTTCCTTCATGTCTGATAGCAATTGCTCTGACTCAGCCAAGTCAGCACAGTGCTGTGTTCATGTGGAGGTTCAGAACTCGGGGAACTCACACACAGGGCTTTGTCAGTGATGAGGTCAGATGTGCCCAGAGACAACCCTCCAGTAATAAGTTCTCCTTGCTTCCGGGTTTTCTCCCTAGAGTTTGCTCTGCACACTCAGATACAGCCCTTTAACCACCTTGATCATACTCTGTTAATCTTCCCCACCTCTGTAGGATAAAGCCTAAGCCTATTAATGTGGCCTTCAAAGCCCTTTAAAATCTGGCCCCCTCCCTTCCTCTCTTTGTCTGTATCCCTGTTTGTTTCTGCGTGTGTGTGTGTGTGCGCCTGGGTCTTCCTCCTCACTCCTCTTCCTTTCTTCCTCTTTTCCTCTCCTTCTCTCCCCCATCTCCTCTCTCTCTAATCTCTTTCTCTCTGCTATATTCTGTCTTCTCCTATGCTGTTTCATTCGACATTCCTGGCCCCTCTCTGAGTTTTCACCGTGCTGTCCCTTTGCCTGGAGAATGCACCCCACCCCTTCTCTGTCTCGTCAACTCATTCTCCACAGTTCACCTCAAATATCAGGAAATTCTCTCCTGATCTCCTCCACCCCACCTGCTATGACAGTCTGTGGTTCTTATCTCAGAACTCTCAGGTATTTTTCACGCATTTCTGTTACTTCTTAGGACATTATCTTCTACGATTCCTCTTGTTCCCTCAGCTAGAATGTATGCTCTCTAAGAGCAGACCCCAATGTTCACCCATCTCTATTGCCAGTACAGGGACTTGGTGCATGGCAGCCATTCTGTAATGTTTTATGTCTGCATATGGCAGTCATGAAAGTCCAACAGTGTCGCTAAGGTCCCCAATAAGAAAAACAGAAACATATGCCTGATTGTGGCATGCCACACAGAGTATGAACAACCTAAAGCAGAAGCCAAAGGAATCCACACCATAGAACTCAAAGTCAGTAGATGCTGTAGACATAATTACAGATACCAGGACCATGAAGAGCTCCCAGGGAGTGGGCCTGACTTGGCCCTGTAAGTTGAATTCACCATGATCACTGTTACTTTGGGCAGACCAATGAAACAAGCTTTCTACGTGGCACAGTGGTAACAAATAGGCCTGCCAATGCAGGAGATGATGGTTCGATCCCTGGGGTCAGGAAGATCCCCTGGAGTAGGAAATGGCAACCCACTCCAGTATTCTAGCCTGAAAAAATTCCATGGACAGAGGATCCTGACAGGCTACATTCCATGGGGTCACAAAGTGTCATACATGATTGTGCATGCACACAGGTACAGACCAATGAAACTTACTGGAGCAGTATTTGCAAGTCACTGACATAAACCATGTGAATTATTGTAGAGACTCTATATTATATCATGTTACCTAGGTTAGCTACTGCCACTTCATTATAGGAAAAAGAGCAAACAACAGTTTATTCATATGACACCAAATTATTCATTTTCTGTAAATGTCAATTAAAATTACGTGATAATTCACACAGGCTTTACTCTGAGATAGTGGCATTCCTAGAAAGCTATATGAACAATTAAGTTTGGATAATTAAATTCTGGTCTAACTGCATCATGGGAGTTTGGCATTTAAGTCAATCTAATCTTGGATAAAGGCCTTCAGCATCTCTGTTGTGCCAATCTCACTTTTCAAGGATTTCAGTGTCTCCACTCAGACTATATTAAGGGATCCATCAGAATCTGAAAAGGTGAATGCTTTAAAGATTTTCCCTTTGCCAGGTCACCTCTCTCGGGAAATCCCATGAGTGAAGGAGATCTGAGATACTTTGAAAGGCTCAAGAAAAGTTATTTCTCCTTGGAAAATGAAATACTTAAAAGATGTGGTAATCCCATGACTGCCTCAGTTTCCCTCACATTACAACACCACTTGGTTATTAGACTTCCTTGGTTCACCCTCCCCAGGAGGCTACTGAAGTTAAATCAGATACATTTCCCTGTAATCCTATTGTTATTATCTTAATAGTTGAATGAGAGAAGACAAGCAGTGGTCATTTAAGTCTTTTCTCCAATCAGTAAGATTTTTCTTATCTTTTATATATTTTATATAATTTTGGTCCCAGATTTTCTTCCTAGTCATACTGTGATTTTGAAAAATAAATATGCAAAGGTTCTCTAGTAATGACTATCAATAATCCTCCATGATGTACATAACACAGTGCCAGATAGCTGCAGGGGAGAACCACAGTTATTCAACATCCCGTGGACTGCAGCCTGTCCTGCTCTTCTGTCCATGGAATTCTCCAGGCAAGAGTACTGGAGTGGACTGCCGTTTCCTTTTCCAGGGGATCACCCCAACCTGGGAATCGAACCCAGGTCTTCCACATTGCAGGCAGATTCTTTACCAGCTGAACGAGAAGGGAAGCCCATTCAACATTCAACAAATGTTTACTGAAAGCTGACTAGGTACCTACAGAAGAATTGAGAGCTTGTCTTCATTTATAAAAAAGATTGGGAGAAAAGGGAGAACTTGTAGTTAGTGATTATTTATCATGAGATATACATTGTTCTAGAATTTACATGTTATCTTATTTAATGAGCTTTCAGCTTAGCTAAGGATGAATGAGGAACTAAGGTATGATAGTGACAACAGTAATAATGATAACATTTGTCTAACACTTATTGCACGTGACATTCCGATAAGTGCTGTGCGTGGCGTGCACTATCTATTTAAATCCTTAATCACACTGTTAATCTGTAAGAACTCTGTACCTATGAGGAAGGTATCATTACCCTTACATTAGAAATAACCAACCAAGATACAAAGAGGTGAGGGAACTTTCTCTAGGTCACACAGTTAATAAACTAGGGACCCCAAACTTGAATCAGGTCTGACTTGCTTCAAAGTGTGTATTAACTGTCCATGATATTGTCTCCCTTTTGTCACTTAGAAATACCAAGATCTGCCACAGTCTTACCTGCTCTCCATAGAGAGGCATCTTTCGTCCCATTTAAGCTGAACTGTTTACAATTTCTGATCTTATCTGTGCCATTTCAGGCTCCATATTGGTGGTTAGGTTTTGAGTTCTTGTTCTTTGTGGTGGAGGAAGGGCCTGAGCTTGGCACTGAAGAATGAATGTCAGTAGTAGGGAAAGAAAAGTTGGCCCAAGTGAGGAGCATGCCACACTCACAGTTCAAGAAGGAATAAATATGATGCTTGTAGCCTAAAAGTGAAGCCACTGGAGATACTTTCCGGGATTGTAGAGGACATGGAGAAGATAAAGGGTTCAATCTGCCCTGGGTCCTGCCTGTCTCTATAGCCTCAACTCAGGGCACTTCTCTCTCCACCCCACTCTGCACTCTGCCACACCAGACTCCCTTGGTTCCTGAAATGCACAATGTATTGTCTTGTTAGCAGAGGACTTCTGCTTTGCAATTCTATCTGCATGTTTCTCTTCCCTGCCCCACTTTCTCTGCTGTTCACAGTACCAATTAAGTAAGTTATTTCGTTATTATACACTAAATGACCATCACCCATGCTGAAATGTAAGTTCCATAATTCTTGTGTAAGTAACTTCCTATCTACCAGCAGATGTCTGGCATCCAGCCCAGTGCCTGGCTGAAAGCACACACTCAGAGAGTATTTTTGTTGAATGAGGGGTTTCTCTCACCAAGGATTTCTCTAAGAGCAGAGATTGTTCTTGGTATTTAACCACAGTAATTGTGTAACTATAGAATTTTAAAAAAGAAAATTGTTAAGACATTATAATTTATTTCTTCATAGTTGTATCTGCTTCCAAGGTCTTGACCAGGGTGGATATAACTTTCCCATCTATTGCGCAGGAATAGCATAGTCTGTTACCCCAATCAGTCCACCGTACTGTTACCTGAATGCACTGTTCCAGATCCTATGCTATGCACAGAGAAGAGATATAGCGCGAAGCAAGGCATGGTCCTGCCCTCAAGGAGTTCACAGTCTAGTAACCAGGCAACGGCAATGCAGCATGCTATGCACTATGGCAGAGGAAGAGCAGGATGCTACGGGAGTAAAGAGCAGCAACACAGGTCAAGGGACAGGCCATGGAAGGCTTCCTCAAGGAAGCGACATTTAAACCAGGACTGGAAGAAAGAGTAGATGTTCCCCAAGAGTCAGGTAGAGTGTTTCAGGTAGGAAGAACAGCACATGCCTTATACAGTCAGGAACTTGGGTCTTCAAAACTTTCTGTGATAAGAACACTTAACACAAGGTCTATGTGTGTGTGTGTACTCAGTTATGTCCAACTCTTTGTGACCCCATGGGCTAGTAATACCCTCCAGGCTCCTCTGCTGCTGCTGCTGCTGCTGCTGCTAAGTCGCTTCAGTCGTGTCCACCTCCGTGCAACCCCATAGACGGCAGCCCACCAGGCCCCTCCATCCCTGGGATTCTCCAGGCAAGAACACTGGAGTAGGTAGCCATTCCCTTCCCCAGCGGATCTTCCCAACCCAGAGATTAAACTCACATCTCTTGAGTCTCCTGCATTGGCAAGAGGATTCTTTACCACTGTGCCACCTGGCAAGCCCATTCTATTTTATCCATAGTATCAATAGTGTACAAGTGTCAATTCCAATCTCCCAATTCATCTCACCACCCCTTCCCCCTTGGTGTCCATATGTTTGATTTCTACATCTATGTCTCTATTTCTGCTTTGCAAATAATATCATTGATACTATTTTTCTAGATTCCATATATATGCATTAATATATGGTATTTGTCTTTCTCTTTCTGACTTACTTCACTCTGTAGAGTACAAGGAACTCTACTCAATGCTCTGTAGTGACCTAAATGGGAAGGGAATTTTTTAAAAATGGGATATTTGTATACATATAGTTGGTTCATTTTGCTGTACAGTAGAAAGTAACACAACATTGTAAAGTAACTATACTCCAATCAAAATTAATTTTAAAAAACTTCTATAGACTGAAGTTGGACAGAGAACCTGGGCAGAGGCAAGAGCCTTTTGCATATTGTCAGGATGTAATTAAGCCCATATGACAGTGATTTATGATTCCTGTATATCAGGGACACTGGCTCAGCCTCTAGCCTTTTGTATGACCCTCAGGTTTGGGGGTGGCTGAACCTAGAACTCACTTTAATGACATTTCCCTGGATTCAAACAAGCTTCTTTTTTCTCTGGTGCTTTAACTTTGACAGTCTCATCCTGATTACCTTTAATGGGGCAAACTACAATTCCCTGGGTTTCCTAAGTAGTGCTAGTGGTAAAGAACCTGCCTGCCAATGCAGGGGATTTAAGAGACACAGGTTCTATCCCTGGTAGAGAATATCACATGGAAACCCACTCCAATACTCTTGCCTGGAGAATCCCATGGACAGAATCCTATGGGACAGAATCCCAAGAACCTGGCAGGCTATAGTCCATGGGGTCATAAAGACCGAAGCAACTTAGCACGCAGCAGTTCTGTGTTCTCTTCATTTTCCAGTCTCTTCACATCTCTGAATACAGGATTTCCCTGAGAAAACAGGAGGGACCCTCTAATCCTACATCAATCAAATTACCTCTTCTACCCTGACCTTTCCTCAGTTATTAGCATAAAATATTCAGCTAAGCTAGAACAAGGTACACACATAGCCCCTAGATGAGGCTTTGAACTAAGATAGATAATCTTCAGTTCAGTTCAGTCACTCAGTCTTGTCTGACTCTTTGCGACCCCATGAATCGCAGCACGCCAGGCCTCCCTGTCCATCATCAACTCCCGGAGTTCACTCAGACTCACGTCCATCAGATCAGTGATGCCATCCAGCCATCTCATCCTCTGTTGTCCCCTTTGCCTCCTGCCCCCAATCCCTCCCAGCATCAGAGTCTTTTCCAATGAGTCAACTCTTCGCATGAGGTGGCCAAAGTACTGGAGCTTCAGCTTTAGCATCATTCCTTCCAAAGAAATCCCAGGGCTGATCTCTTTCAGAATGGACTGGCTGGATCTCCTTGCAGTCCAAGGGACTCTCAAGAGTCTTCTCCAACACCACACTTCAAAAGCATGAATTCTTCAGTGCTCAGCCTTCTTCACAGTCCAACTCTCACATCCATACATGACCACTGGAAAAACCACAGCCTTGACTAGACGGACCTTAGTCAGCAAAGTAATGTCTCTGCTTTTGAATATGCTATCTAGGTTGGTCATAACTTTTCTTCCAAGGAGTAAGCGTCTTTTAATTTCATGGCTGCAGTCACCATCTGCAGTGATTTTGGAGCCCCAAAATATAAAGTCTGACACTGTTTCCACTGTTTCCCCATCTATTTCCCATGAAGTCATGGGACCGGATGCCATGATCTTCGTTTTCTGAATGTTGAGCTTTAAGCCAACTTTTTCACTCTCCACTTTCACTTTCATCAAGAGGCTTTTAGTTCCTCTTCACTTTCTGCCATAAGGGTGGTGTCATCTGCATATCTGAGACTATTGATATTTCTCCCGGCAATCTTGATTCCAGCTTGTGCTTCTTCCAGCCCAGCGTTTCTCATGATGTACTCTGCATATAAGTTAAATAAATAGGGTGACAATGTACAGCCTTGACGTACTCCTTTTCCTATTTGGAACCAGTCTGTTGTCCCATGTCCAGTTCTAACTGTTGCTTCCTGACCTGCATATAGGTTTCTCAAGAGGCAGGTCAGATGGTCTGGTATTCCCATCTCTCTCAGAATTTTCCACAGTTTATTGTGATCCACACAGTCAAAGGCTTTGGCATAGTCAATAAAGCAGAAATAGAGTTTTTCTGAAACTCTCTTGCTTTTTCCATGATCCAGTGGATGTTGGCAATTTGACCTCTGGTTCCTATGCCTTTTCTAAAACCAGCTTGAACATCTGGAAGTTCATAGTTCACATACTGCTGAAGCCTGGCTTGGAGAATTTTGAGCATTACTTTACTACCATGTGAGATGAGTGCAATTGTGAGGTAGTTTGAGCATTCTTTGGCGTTGCCTTTCTTTGGGATTGGAATGAAAACTGAACTTTTCCAGTCCTGTGCCCACTGCTGAGTTTTCCAAATGTGCTGGCATATTGAGTGCAGCAATTTCACAGCATCATCTTTCAGGATTTGAGATAGCTCAACTGGAATTCCATCACCTCCACTAGCTTTGTTCATAGTGATGCTTTCTAAGGCCCACTTGACTTCACATTCCAGGATGTCTGGCTCTAGGTGAGTGATCACACCATCGTGATTATCTGGGTTGTAAAGATCTTTTTTGTACAGTTCTTCCATGTATTCTTGCCACCTCTTCTTAATATCTTCTGCTTCTGTTAGGTCCATACCATTTCTGTCCTTTATCGAGCCCATCTTTGCATGAAATGTTCCCTTGGTATCTCTAATTTTCTTGAAGAGATCTCTAGTCTTTCCTATTCTGTTGTTTTCCTCTGTTTCTTTGCATTGATCACTGAAGAAGGCTTTCTTATCTCTTCTTCCCATTCTTTGGAACTCTGCATTCAGATGCTTATATCTTTCCTTTTCTCCTTTGCTTTTCACTTCTCTTCTTTTCACAGCTATTTGTAAGGCCTCCCCAGACAGCCATTTTGCTTTTTTGCATTTCTTTTCCATGGGGATGGTCTTGATCCCTGTCTCCTGTACAGTGTCATGAACCTCATTCCATAGTTCATCAGGCACTCTATCTATCAGATCTAGGGCCTTAAATCTATTTCTCACTTCCACTGTATAATCATAAGGAATTTGATTTAGGTCATACCTGAATGGTCTAGCAGTTTTCCCTACTTTCTTCAATTTCAGTCTGAATTTGGCAATAAGGAGTTCATGATTTGAGCCACAGTCAGCTCCTGGTCTTGTTTTTGCTGACTGTATAGGGCTTCTCCATCTTTGGCTGCAAATATAATCAATCTGATTTCGGTATTGACCATCTGGTGATGTCCATGTGTAGAGTCTTCTCTTGTGTTGTTGGAAGAGGGTGTTTGCTATGACCAGTGCATTTTCTTGGCAAAACTCTATTAGTCTTTGCCCTGCTTCATTCTGTATTCCAAGGCCAAATTTGCCTGTTACTCCAGGTGTTTCTTGACTTCCTACTTTTGCATTCCAGTCCCCTATAATGAAAAGGACATCTGTTTTGGGTGTTAGTTCTAAAAGGTCTTGTAGGTCTTTATAGAACCATTCAACTTCAGCTTCTTCAGCATTACTGGTCGGGGCATAGACTTGGATTACTGTGATATTGAATGGTTTGCCTTGGAAACGAACAGAGATCGTTCTGTCGTTTTAGAGATTGCATCCAAGTACTGCATTTCGGACTCTTTTGTTGACCATGATGTCTACTCCATTTCTTAGATAATCTTAGGAGTAGACTTTTGGAGTAGGCTTGAGCAAGTATTGAAGATCATTAGAAAATGGTCTTCTCTTTGGCTTTATCTGATTCTATCAGTAAAATATAGAAGCAAATGAAATAAGGTCAGGGGTGTATTGGGTTCAGTCAGAAACCTCTGAAATTTAGAGTAGGTCAGTCTTCAATTGGGGGGTATGACATATGGCAAATATACAAAACATGAATTTAATTATAATAATAATCACTACTACTTTTAACCAGTCTCTGCAAGCATTATGCCACTTAATCTTTATAATAACGCTGCAAGTTAGCAATTATAACTATTCCAATTTAATAGATTAAAAAAGTGAGAATTGGCCAAGATCTCACAATTAATAAGTGGCAAAGCTGGAGATTAAACTCAGTCTGACTGCAAAGCCCACTGGGTTAGTTACTGTGTTATCCTTCCAAAGCAATACAGTAGAAAGAACTCTCAGCCTGAGGTAGGGGATTTGCCTTCTAAACCAAGTTTCAACATTAATTTTGAGGGTGACATTGGGAAAAGTCATTTAATCTCTCTGAGCTTCGGCCTGATTTTCCTCACCTGTAAAATAATCAGGATGACCTTGATGATCCCCAAGGTACCTACCAGCATTTGTGTCTCTGATTCTAACTTGCAGTATCAAAACTTCCTGTCCTCTCATTTGTAAGGAGTGTTTTGATTTTCAAAGTACTATCATCTGCTATTGTATTTGATCTGTACAACAACCACGAGGTGGGCAAGCATTGTCCTCTCTCTTGTGTTTTGTGTACAGATGAGGAAACAGGCTGGAAACGCGTTGGGACCTCATCCATTGTTCACACGGCTGCTCCCCAGTCGACAGTTCTAATATATTAAGTATTTCTCCCCACTTCTTTAGCTCAGGCATTTTTTCTCTCCCCTGGGTCTTACCCCATTTCTTTCTCCCAGGAAGATTTTCAATACTAATTTCAATGTTAACTGTTAAGAAGCTTAAAGGAAAGTACAGAGGTCCCCATCTCCACCAGGGTACAGGGGCTGAGAGGCAGGAATAGTAGCTTAGGGCCAGTTCCAAACTCCCAGGGATAGTGCCTCAGGCTTCCCTGGTGTCTCAGACAGTGAAGAATCCACCTGCAGTGCAGGAAACCTGGGTTCAATCCTTGTGTCGGGAAGATTCCCTGAAGAAGGGAATGGCAAACCAGTCCAGTATTCTTAGCTGAAGAATCCCATGGACAGAGGAACCTGGTGGGCTACACCCCGTGGGGTCACAAATAGTTGGACACGACTGAAGTGACTACCATTAACCAGGACTCATGCTGACACCCATCCAGCCAGGATGAGGAAGAGGAAACAGTGGACATTTCTATAGGGAGGGAAACGCAAGGACATAGATGTCATTGTCCAGGGTGGCGTAGTAGCTGCATCTACAGCAGCAAGTGCAGGAAGCAGCCCACCCTTTCTGAGAAACTGTCTCCATCCTCCTCTGAGATGCTCCAACCGGAATCCTAGGAAGGAAGAGTAGGGAGACAGGATCGCGTAGGGCTTAAGGGTAAACTCTGGACTCAGACACTCTGTGTGCTGATGGGAGGACCCCTAACCTTGCCAAGTTTCAGTTTACCGTGTCCATAATGGAGCTAAATCTTCCTTCACAACATGTGATGAAAAACAAATACATACATCTTATAGAGTGTCTGGCACTAAATAAGTGCTCAAAAAATGGAGCCCTCAAAAATGAGTGAGCTCCTTTCTTCACCCTCTATACCCAATCAATCTTCACACAGAAATTCGACCTTCTCAATCCACTGAAGTCTGTTCACTTTCTCTCCACCCTGGCTGCTATTACTTAGTCCAGGTGTTCACCTCCTCTGATCTGGGCTCCTGGAATATTACTTTCTCATCCCCATGCCTCCATTCTTGTTGCCACATGATCCCAATCCATTCTTCACTCTACATGGCAGAGTGATTTTGCCAAATTATGTGAACTGACTAACGTGGCCACCTGCCTTCCATCCTCACTGCCTTTCTGCCAGAGACCTTCTGCAGTCCCCCGGGACCTGGCACAGCCTCCTCCTCAGTCTCATTGCCCCGTTGCTCTGCCCCTTCCCCACCGCAACCCCTATTGCAGCCCTCTGACATTCCTCCACTGGCGGAGGAGTGGGGTGGGCAGTGGTGCGGAGATGAGCCATTATTACTCCCACACCTTTGATGCTTGTGATCGTCTGTGCCCTTAACAACCTTCCCTGCAACATGGCTTTCCCTAGGGAACCAATTCTTTAGGTTTCAGCTTCAGGTCCTCCCCCTGGTAAGCCTGGGAAGGAAGTATTGTCAGCACAGGGCCTGGCCTGATAAGGGGCCTGATAAGTATCTGTTGAATAAATGGCCAGAGTGACAGCATCAGATCTGATTCAACATTGACTCCTTAAATCCCGATGGACTGAACACAAACGGGCTCCCAGTCTGGGCCAGGACTCAGCTTCTGGGTTATGTCAGGACCTAGAATGGTGAGCTATAAAATAATACAGGTTCTTCCCGGAAATTCCCATTGGGTCAAGAGCACATATGCAGTCAACAGCAAGTGATCAGCCCCAGAGGCCCGGCAGGTATTAATACCTAAGACACACATTCTCCTGTTAATCTTTTCCCAACTTCTTCTTCCTTCCCACAGGCTTCCCTTTCTCACCTAAATTCAGCCAGTGAGACACAAGACATCCCTTATGGGAAGAAGTTCTATCACATCCCTGGAAAAGAATTTTAATAGCTGATAAAGCTATTATCAGTGATAGCTTTAAAAACTTACATTTTCATGATTGCTAATTAGAACTGTCAATTTAGTATAAATCACTGGAGGAAGTGGAGTCTCTTAGAAGAAAAGAGAGACTAAGAAACTACTTCGGCAGTTTTAAGAGTTTTATGAAATATATTGTTGATGATCCTGTTAATCTCTTTTTCAAATACATGCAGATAGACAGCTAACATTCTGTATAATAAACTAGAAAAGCACATGCAAATCCCTATTAATACACCAGTTTGGGGAACACATGTCAGGGGATATAAGCAGAGAACAAATGTTTGGCATCTAAAGTGAATTTTGTTTTCAACTTTGTATTTAATCCAAGGAACATTTGTTGGGTGCCTAATACATTAGAGATTGCTAAGGAATCAAAGTTTAAGATCCCACCCCTGCCTTTCAGTTGCTTGTGATCTAGTTGTGCAGGAGTGGAGGAAGATCACTCTAGAAACAGGTTGCACATGAGGCAGAAGGAGTGCAGAGAGGCAGGCATGGAGCCTGGACAAACACGAGCGCAGGGAGGAAGGAGGGCTTGTTCTCTGGCGCATCCCCAGCACAGAGCTGGGCACATCACAGCATTCACTAGAACTGCAGCAGGGATGAAAGAAGGATGGAAGGGCAGTCGGGTCCTAGTTCCAACCCTGTTGACTAGAAAATATGGGAGCAATCACCAAGTCAAGATACAGAACCATCTAAATTTCTATAAATGGATGAATGAATATAGAAAATGCATTATATACACATACTGGAATATTATTCAGCCTAAAAAGGAAATTTGGCCATCTGGGACAATAGAGATAAACCTTGAAGATATTCCCTGGTGGCTCAGATGGTAAAGCATCTGCCTACAATGTGGGATACCTGGGTTCGATCCCTGGGTTGGGAAGATCCTCTGGAGAAGGAAACAGCAACCCACTCCAGTACTCTTGCCTGGAAAATCCCATGGACAGAGGAGTGTGGTAGGCTACAGTCCATGGGGTTGCAAAGAGTCAGACATGCCTGAGCAACTTCACTTTCACTTGAAGATATTGGGCTAAGTGAAATAAGCTAGTCACGTAAGGGTAAATGTTGCATAACTCCAATTATATGAGGAGTCTAAAATAACTCAGTACATAGAATCAAACAGTGCAGTAGTAGCTGCCAGAAACTGTAGAGGAGGGGAAGAGGGGAACTTGCTAATCAACAGGCACGGTTTCAGATAAGCAAGACTAGTCAGTTCTAGAGATCAGCTATAGAACAGTGTGCCTATAGTTTACTGTACTGTACATTAGCAAATGTGTTAGGAAGATAAATCTCATACTGAGTATTCTTGCCATGACAAAAGAAATTTAAAAAAAAAAAAAAAAGAAATCTATTTGGTTGTTTTAAAAAGATTTGGGGAATCGTTTTGTGATCACAGTGAAACATATCATAGCATACAGAATTTAGTAATGAGAGAAAATCCTTCATCTAACCTAGGGCTTAAATAAATATAATAGCTAGCAAAGTGGCCAAAAAAATGTGCTGCATTGGAAGCTACTGCACCCGACTAAATGGGGTTGAGAAAATCTCCTGGAGAATGTCATCTGAGATGGATTTTGAAGTTGGAAAGGGTATCTAGGGACATGCAGAGAGAAGTAAGAAGAAGATAAGAGGTAGGCACAAATGAGAGTGCTCAGAATAGATGGGGAAGATGAGTGTGGCCAAGCAATGAATGACTAATAAAAATAATAGTGAGAAACAGCACAGATTAGGCACTTCCTATGAGCCTGTCTCCATCCTGCATGATGTACATGTATTCATTGTTCACAACATTCCTGCATTTGTTTTCTATTGCTGCCATAACCAAACTTAGCAGCTTAAAATAACACACATTTGTCATCTTACAGTTACGTAGGTCAAAAGTCCAGTACAAGTGTCACTGAGCTAAAATAAGGGTGGCAGCTGGCCTCTGTTCCTTTCAGAGGGCTCTAAGGTAAAATCCATTTCCTCACTCATTGAGGCTGTTGAAAATTTTTAATTTCTATGGTTGTAGGACTCAGGTCCTTCTTTCCTTGCTGACTTTCAGCTAAGGGCTCTTCCCAGCTTCCTCATTCCTTGGCTTATGGCCCTCTTTCCCTATCTTCAAAGCCAGAGAACTTTCTTGTGTTTGTTAGGGCTTCCCTGGTGTGTCAGACGGTAAAGAATCTGCCTGCAATGCAGGAGGCCCAGGGTTGATTCCTGGGTGGGGAAGATCTCCTGGAGGAGGGAATGGCTACCCACTCCAGTATTCTTGCCTGGAAAATCCCATGGACAAAAGAGCCTGATGAGCTACAGTCCACGGGGTCGCAAAGAGTTGGACACCTTATACTCTTAAAAACTCTCCTAGCTATTCTTCTGTCTCATCTATTTGATCACTTGTCTTCCTCTTTGAAGGACCAATGTGATTACACTGAGTCCACCTGGATGATCAGCCTGCTTTAAGGTTCCTTACCTAACTCTGGGGCTTCCCTTGTAGCTCAGTTGGTAAAAAATCTGCCTGCAATGCAGGAGACCTAGGTTCAGTTCCTAGGTCAGAAAGATCCCCTGGAGAAGGAAATGGTGACCCACTCCAGTGATCTTGCCTAGAGAATCCCATAGACAGAGGAGACTGGCAGGCTACAGTCCATGGGGTCGCAAGAGTCGGACATGACTTAGCAACTAAACCTTCACCTCCACCTCCAACCTTAACTCTATTGGAAGTCTATTTTGCCATCTAATTCAATGCATTCACAGGACCTAGGGACTGGGATACAGAGTGTTGGGCAGCTGATTTTCTGCTTACTGCATCCCACCTGGTAGGTGAGGAACTGAGGCTCCGTGTGGTTAGGTAACTTGCCCAAGGTCATCACTTAGTTCTTGACAGAATGGCTTTTGATCCCAAGCAGGCTGACACTGAAGCCTTTCCTCTGAACTGCAGAGTTAAGCCTTTCCTCTTAACTTCCATCGGAGAACATAAAGGGGAAGTAGAGGACCCAGCGAGAATAGGATACTGGGGTGGGGACTTACTGTAGCCACCCTCAAAAGGCAGACACAAGAGGTGGCTGGCTTAAAGGAACACTGCACGGCGATTTCTAGTCACTTCAATTTTCTCTTGCTGGGTAACAAATTACCACCAACTTAGTAGTCCCTGGTGGCTCAGATGGTAAAGCGTCAGTCTACCATGCAGGAGACCTGGGTTCAATCCCTGGGTTGGGCAGATCCGCTGGAGAAGGAAATGGCAATCCACTCCAGTACTATTGCATGGAAAATTCCACGGACAGAGGAACTTGGTAGGCTACAGTCCATGGGGTCGCAAAGAGTCGGACACGACTGAGCGACTTCACTTTCACTAGTAGTTTAATATAATATCCATATATTACCATACAGTTCAGTATAAATTTGTGATCAGTCTTTTGTAATATTTTTAAAGAAACACAGTTTTATTATTTTAACTTTAGGCAATAATTTGCTCTATGAAAACCACTTTGCAGAGCACAGGTCTGAGGAAACATGATTTTATGACTATGTAAGAATTATGGATATCTGAGATGCATGTTTCTCAAAAATGAGTGCTCCTAAGATTTTTGAAATCAGTTTATGACCTCATAGAATTCCCCATGCAAATTCACTAACAAATATTGAGGCTGTTCTGAGTTCTAGATAATTATGAAGAAGTAAAAGCCCTTAAATTATTTAATAATTTAGCATGGTGCTAACAGTGCAAAAGAGCAGAATGAAGAATGGTACTGGCAAGAAAAATCTAACAGTTCAAAGAAATGAGAAGTAAGGAGAGAAAGCAGCCACCAGGCAGACTTCTTGGAGGAGGTGACAATAATAGCTGGACTGTTAATCATCACACACAGAGTCCATGTCCTGGCTTCAGATGCTCTGTTCGATCTAGTCCTTTCCTTACTCTCCACACTCATCCTCTGCTGCCAGTTACCTTGAACACATGAAGCCCTTTCCTGTCTCTGAACCTTTGCTCTTCCCATCTCCTCTGTCTAGAAAGCTGTTCCTTCAGATTCTTAGCCCAACTGGATCATTCCCAATCCTCAGCTCTCAACTTAAATGTCACCTGCCCAGAGAGACTATCCCTCAGCTCCCTACTACATCAGTCCCTTCTGTCCCTCTTTGTGACCCCCCGCCACCCACCAAATTACTGGAAAGAATAACAACAGTATTCAGTGCTGACATGAGGGGGTATTGCTATTATCTCCATTTTACAGATGAGTGAGCTGCAACTAAGTCACTGTCCCAAGGTCACACAGTGAGAGAGGAAGCTGGGATTTGAGTCCAGGTTGAATGATGCCACAGTCCTTAATTCAATTGTTACATTCTAGGTTTTTCTGCATATTATAAATCCTATAGGTATCCAATTCCAAAGAAAGGCAATGCAAAAGAATGCTCAAACTACCGCACAATTGCACTCATCTCACACGCTAGTAAAGTAATGCTCAAAATTCTCCAAGCCAGGCCTCAGCAATATATGAACCGTGAATTTCCTGATGTTCAAGCTGGTTTTAGAAAAGGCAGAGGAACCAGAGATCAAATTGCCAACATCCGCTGGATCATGGAAAAAGCAAGAGAGTTCCAGAAAAACATCTATTTCTGCTTTATTGATTATGCCAAAGCCTTTGACTGTGTGGATCACAATAAACTGTGGAAAATTCTGAAAGAGATGGGAATACCAGACCACCTGACCTGCCTCTTGAGAAACCTATATGCAGGTCAGGAAGCAACAGTTAGAACTGGACATGGAACAACAGACTGGTTCCAAATAGGAAAAGGAGTATATCAAGGCTGTATATTGTCACCCTGCTTATTTAACTTCTATGCAGAGTACATCATGAGAAACGCTGGGCTGGAAGAAACACAAGCTGGAATCAAAATTGCCGGGAGAAATATCAATAACCTCAGATATGCAGATGACACCACCCTTATGGCAGAAAGTGAAGAGCAACTAAAAAGCCTCTTGATGAAAGTGAAAGTGGAGAGTGAAAAAGTTGGCTTAAAGCTCAACATTCAGAAAATGAAGATCATGGCATCTGGTCCCATCACTTCATGGGAAATAGATGGGGAAACAGTGGAAACAGTGTCAGACTTTATATTTTGGGGCTCCAAAATCACTGCAGATGGTGACTGCAGCCATGAAGTTAAAAGATGCTTACTCCTTGGAAGAAAAGTTATGACTAACCTAGATAGCATATTCTAAAGCAGAGACATTACTTTGCCGACTAAGGTCCGTCTAGTCAAGGCTATGGTTTTTCCAGTGGTCACGTATGGATGTGAGAGTTGGACTGTGAAGAAGGCTGAGCGCCGAAGAATTGATGCTTTTGAACTGTGGTGTTGGAGAAGACTCTTGAGAGTCCCTTGGACTGCAAGGAGATCCAACCAGTCCATTCTGAAGGAGATCAACCCTGGGAGTTCTTTGGAAGGAATGATGCTAAAGCTGAAGCTCCAGTACTTTGGCCACCTCATGCAAAGAGTTGACTCATTGGAAAAGACTCTGATGCTGGGAGGGATTGGGGGCAGGAGGAGAAGGGGACGACCGAGGATGAGATGCCTGGATGGCATCACTGATCTGATGGACGTGAGTCTGAGTGAACTCCGGGAGATGGTGATGGACAGAGAGGCCTGGCGTGCTGCGATTCATGGGGTCGCAAAGAGTCGGACACGACTGAGCGACTGAACTGAATAGGTATTCATTTAGAAAGTCAAAAAAATAGAAGAAAGAAGGTAAGGGGAAAAAAAGGGCCCATAATCTAGCCTCCCAGCTGACTCAGTAATTTCTTAGATTACATACTCCTCACCACTTATCTGCCAAAGTTGACTTTCCAATTGGCCATACAGCAGAGTGTTTTATAATCTGCTTTTTTTCACTTAACAGCAACCGAAAATCTCCTGCCAGGGCATCTTTCATTTAAGAACAGTAGTATTTGTTTGAACTAGGTACCTCCCCAGGTCCAGGTGGCCAGTGAAGCACATTACAGCTCATCCTCACAACAACGCTTTTAGGTTGGTTCAGTTATTATCCCCATTTCACAGATAGATGAAACTGAGGCTCAGGAATATGCAATAACTTGCCTTAAAACACCATTAATAAATGGCAGGGATGGAATAGAAGGTCTGTACAGCTTCTGAATTCCTACGGTGTAACTGTCTGGAATGTCTAAGAACCGAGTGTTCCCTTGATGAAATGATGGGGAGAGTTGTGGGTGAGGAAAGAAGGCTGTTCCCAGCCTCCAGGGCTGCCCTGCCAGCTTGGTTGGGGATATGTGGGCGAGAAGGTCTGAGTCTGCAGGAACTGGGTAGGGTGAAAAAATGCCTGACAAATGGAGGATTTTCAATTGGTTATTTTAAGTAAAGCAGCTTCTTATAATACATGCCTTGTGCGGGAGCAAAACAAACACTAATTAAAAGAGACACTCGCACTGTTATTTTCTCTCCCATTTGCTAATGGGTTGGGGTCTATTTTTAAAAAGCCCCACAACATCCCACATTTAAATCTGCTGCCCACTCTAAGGACTGTGAATGACAGATATGCTGGGCCACAGATGACAATTCAGACCCTCACCTGACCCACCAAAGCAGAGACCCAGTCTCCCTGCACCCATTCACTTGTAAAATCAGCTGGTGGATCAGCAAAGGGTAGGGGCTCTCAGGAGGGTACAGGAAAAACATGTTTGAGTATTATGGGCTGTCCAGAAGGCAGCCAGCTATAAACAGAGAGCGGTTTTTTCTAAGAACTTACCTCACAAAGTGTATGTTGGAGGAAGTTCCATTTCTAACACAAGTGTGATGCCCCCATTCCTTTGTGTCTAGGAACTATGGATAAGGGGTACTGGGGACCTGAGAAGGGCAACCTTGAGAGAGGTGGCAGCCCTGGTTCAAGCTGGACCCACTTTCAGCACAGTGAGCTCATACCATTGGAATTCAGTGGACCCAGGTTCACACATAAGCTCCATCACTTGCTTTGTGGGCTTAATAATTTCATCTCTCTGACCCTCAGTTTCCTCATTTATCAAAAAGGGGGTGGGATATGCTTGTGCGGCCTGAAGAGAGTGATGGGCATTAGAAGAATGAATGTCAAGTATTCTATACACTAACCAGCTCACAGTAGGTGCTCAGAGCAGTGGCTGCTGCTGCTGGGCGATTAACATGCTTTGGGCATGTTCTTGTCCCATGTCCCCGCCATGGTGCAAGCTGTTCCTGCTCCAGAAAATACCTTTCTTTCTGTTTCAGAACACCCAAAGCCTGCCTGCCCTGTGTATCCCCAGTAAACGGCTCCTCTTTCAGGCCACCTCTTCAGATTTTCCCAGCTGGGCATGGCTCTCCGCACCTCTGTACTTTCACAGCACTTAATCAGTGAAAATAGGATCATGTTGTTCCCCACCCCATGCTGTTCTCCCCAGGCCAGGTATCACAACTGCTTCGTGTGTGTCATTCATTCCATTAAATTGATTTTCTTAAGAAGAAACTTCTGAAGTATTCCTCATCAGGCTTGGTATGTAGTCAGTGCTCAGTAAACATTGTGCCATCCTTCATTTATTCAGCATGTGTTCAATGAGCACCTATGTGCTAGGCACCCTGCAGGGTTCCAGGGATACAGCAGTGAATGACAAAGCCCCCTGCTCTCACTGAACTTCCATTTTAGTGGCAGAAGACAGATAATAATGAATAAACAAATCAATAAATACATGGTTATTTAAAGAACACATTAGACTTTAATAAATGCTATAAAGAAAAGAAAACAAAGTAAGATGAGAGAGCTGGATGGCAGAGAGAGTACTTGGAGGGGCGTATGTGAGGAGCTGTTGTCTGAGCAGAAACCCGGGCACTGGGACAATTTCAGGGAAGTAAGTTCCAGGTGGGGGAACAACAGCATATGTCGTAATGTGGGAAAGACTTTGGTGTGTTCTAGGAACTAGAACAAAGCCAATGAGGCTGGGGCAGAGCCATGGCAGGAAAGATGGCACCAGATGAGACTAGAGGAGGGCCAGATGAAGTTGACCTGATCAAGGCATTTGGATTTTATTTTCTAAGTGTGACAGATTTTAAGTGGGGTGGGGAACAACATGATCCTATTCACAGCTTTAAAAGGTCCTTCTGGCTATTGTGTGGATGTAGGTTGTTCAAGAACAAGAGAAGAAGCAAGGAAATGTGGTGCTAGTATATATTCAATAGTATCTTGAATGTTACCAGGGACTGTGGAGGGTGACTGGATTTGATGGACTGGAGGTGAGGGAAAGAGACAAGTCAGAACTGTCCACCAGGTGTTCGGTTTAAATAGCAGGGGGCACAATGGTGTCATTTCCTGAGATTAGGAAGACGGAGAAGAATAAGTACTTCACGTTCAGAAGGACAGGAGATTGATACTTAGGAGCTGTTAGCATCCACATATGAAAGTTATGGGCTTGGAGGAGATCATCTGTGGTAAGATGGTAGACAGGGATGGGAAGAGGGCTGAAGCCTGAGCTCTGGACACAACAGGAATTTAAGATTAAGCAAGAAAGGAAGAGCCAGCAAAGGGACTAAGCAGGACCAACCTGCAAAGTACACGGAGACTAAGGAGAGCATGGGGCCTAGAAGCCAAACAGAATGTTTTCAGAAGAAATCACCACCACCACCACCACCACCACCACCTCCATCACCATCGTGTCATCACCACCACCACCTCCACCACCATCATATCATCACCACCACCACCTCCATCACCATGTCGTCATCATCACCACCACCACCTCATCACCATGTCGTCATCATCACCACCACCACCTCCATCACCATCACATCATCACCACCACCACCTCTATCACCATGTCGTCATCACCACCACCACCTCCATCACCATGTCATCATCACCACCACCACCACCTCCATCACCATCATATCATCACCACCACCACCTCCATCACCATGTCGTCATCATCACCACCACCACCTCCATCACCATGTCGTCATCATCACCACCACCACCTCCATCACCATCGCATCATCACCACCACCACCTCCATCACCATCGTATCATCACCACCACCACCTCCATCACCATCGTATCATCACCACCACCACCTCCATCACCATCGTATCATCACCATCACCACCTCCATCACCATGTCGTCATCATCAACGCATCAAGTGAACATCTTGAGTCCTGCTGAATCTGTGCTGGATGCAAAACTTGACTTGCTCATCAAATTCTCACAATTCATGAGATGAAATTCAGGATCTCCATTTTCAGTTATAGAGACTGAAACTTAGAGAGTGAACCAAACAATCAGTAAATATTTAAAAATGAACAAATTGATCTACATGCTTTCTTTTGTGAACTATGGCCACACTGCACTCCTGAAGCTTATCTCAATAGAAAATAATAGGAACATAAGACCGTCCCTCTTCGAAACACAGATCAGCAAATTCTACTGGAAGAGCACCAGGCTCTTGGAGCTTGTTGTCCAACCCCCCGTTTCCCACCCTGGGACTCGGCACACGAGCCCCGACCTGCCCCCTCCTCCGGGGCTGGAACACAGTGACCAGCAGCTGGGCAATTAACATGACTCACTTCCACTCTACCAGGGAAGTGCTGAGTGATTTGCAGCTGGTGAAAATGGGATGCTTTGCCACTCAGGCATAGCATCTTGGATGAAGGGGACTCAGTGGAATTGTTGTAGTTGGCCAGTTATTTACCCCAGTCTGGGAACCTCAAGGCCCGATACCAAGTGAGCCTCTCTCTGAACATAGCTCAGCTGAATAATTAGTCAACATGGACCTTTATTTGTCAGTAATTTAGAGGAGGGCCATCCAAGTCCTTGCCTTCATGTTCCTGTTTCCATTACTTTCTAAAAATAGCCATTTGAAGCAGATGACCAAGGGAAAGAGCTTGAGTTCAGTGACCTCTTGAGCTCAGCTGAATGAAGGCACACAGGAGGTGTCCCTTCTGTCTCCTTCCTCTTAGACAAAGCTTTTGAAATAAAGAAGAATGTCCATATCTAACTCCTTGTGACAGATGTCCTGGGCAGGGGAGAGATTGATGAGATCAGAAGCTGATTCCTGTTTAACGCCATTCCACTCCCTACACTGGCCCCATATATCTGCTTTCCTAAAGGCCCCTGGCCACAGCACCTGCTGCCCCATCTGGAACCAGGACATTGCTCCAAACACCATCTGCACACCTCCATCCTGAAACACTCTCTCCATTCCAGGCCCTGAGCTCCAGGCTTCACTGGTACCTTTTTCTTTCTCATTACTAAGAAAACCTTTAAGATGAGTACTAGCACTCCATTTTATGAAGAAACAAGCACAAAGAGATCTAATGACTTGCCCAATATTACACAACCATTAAGTTAACAAGGCAGGACCATCCTGTCTTGTCTGGCCCCTGAGCCTATTCTCTTAAACAACGCCTTCACCTTTCTCTGTGAGGATAGCACGAAAGTAACTGGCAAATGGATCACTATAATACTTTATCTAGGTGTTTGTGAGTGGAACTAATAACTGCATGCATGCTCAGTCACTCAGTCAGGTTCAACACTTTGTGACTCCATGGACTGTAGCCTGCCAGGCTCCGGCGCCTGCCAGGAGGTTGCCATTTCCTACTCCAGGGGAACTTCAGACCCAGGGATCGAAACCTAAGCCTCTCGTGTGGCAGGCAAATTCTTTACCAGTGAGCCACCTGGGAAGTCTAATAACTGGATAGATGATTTAAAAAAATGTCAAAATAGTGTATTCATGTCAATCAAAGATCTCTGCGATTCAGAGTAAGACTGAGGGCAGAAGTCACTGAACTACAGGCCACAGGCTACATCCAGCCCGCTGTTTTTGTGATGCAAGTTGTAACGGAATCCAGCCATGTGCACATGTGTGCACATTTTCTGTGGCTGTTTTCACACTACATCAGCACGGATGAGGAGTACAGCAGAGACTATAAGGCCTTCAAAGCCTGAAATATTTACTACCTGGCCTTTTATAGAAAAAAAAAAAATTGCCCACTACCTCATCTAGAAAGACAAATCCAAGCTGTGAGATTAGAAATACACATTTAAAGGCCTGCGGTGAATCCAAATCCATGACCAAGAAGGAAATGCTAACTATCAGAACCCAAAGATTGTCTAGCCAGATCCTTACTGTCTTTCATTAGCACCAAGTTATGTGTTTAATGGTATGCTTAGTGTCTCATTGACCAAAGGAAAAAAATGTCATTTTCCAGAGGAGACCAGCATCTAGCGGGCAGCATCTGGCTCCCCAGGCCATGTCAGAATGCATTTACCTGATGGGCAAGGACTGGCAATTGAGCATTTCTCTCTCTCACTGCCTCTGCCCCTATGCATCATCAAATCCTTATACATCTTCACCTCTCCAGTCAGCCTGCTTCTCCCACTATCTATGGGCTCTGTTTTAGTTCAACCCATCATCATCAATGTTAAAGAGTAAATATCTTAAATAATCATAGTGACATCTTAAATCCTTACCCCAGCATGGTTAGAATTTTAAGCGCAGAATGATCGTGGTATAACAGAGATGCAGAAAGGGCTACCCAGTGCTCTGATGGCAAAGGCAGGGAAGTTCACAGAGAAGGTGATACCCCACTCAGCTCCTTCTTATCTCTAGCCCCCTCCCTTCTCCCACCTTGGTAGTCGCCAACTCATACTTCAAAACCCAGGACAAGATTCTCCTCCACTGGTAACTTTTCCCAACCTCTGCTTAGCAAGCGCTTCCGCGTTCCCTTAGTATTGCTTTCTTACTTGTCACATGATCAAGATAAAGCTATAATTACTATTTATGATATTCATACAACACAGTGATGATGGCTTTACTGAGTGATCGCTATGCTCCCGACTCTGTGCTCCAAACACAACACTCCACAGAGAATCAAGGTTATCTGACCCCAAAGCCTATGTTTGCCCACCACTATCTCATTTTCTTCCTGGAAGGAAGAGACTGTGGTGTATTCCCTCTTATCTCCCCCGGCCCCTGTGCCCAACAGTACCTATCGTATAAGCAATGCTTGTAAAATGAGTGAATAATCAGTATGATACATGCAGTTCAAAAAGTTCCCATCTCTTGGTGATCCAAACCCAAACCTAGGTACTCTTGTGAAGAGACTTGACCAATGTAATTACAGTCCCAAGCCAGTTGACTGTAAGGTTATCCAGATGGCCATCACCCAATCTGATAAGCCCTTTAAAAGCAGAGCATTTTCTCCAGAGCTAGAAGTCAGAAAAATTGGAAGAATTAAGGGATTTGCCACACTCTGACTTGCTTGAAGGTGGAGGGGGCAGATGATGAGGGATGCTGGCAGCTTCCAGGAGCTGAGACCAGCTCCTGGTGGATAGCCAGCAAGGAAATGACGGCCTCATTCCCACAACCACGAGGAGATGAATTCTGCAAACAGCCAGTAAGCATGAAAGAAGACCCCAATCTCCAAATGAGAACCACAGCCTCAGCCAATATGTTGATTTCAGCCGGACGAGACACTGAGTAGAGTCTAGACACCCTCACTCAGACTTCTGACCTAAAGAACTAGGAGATCATCAGTGAGTTACTAAACTCGTAGTGACTTGTTATTCAACAAAAACAACAACAAAAAGTGCAAACAGATTTCTAATTCTGTGGAGAGGATGGTGGCCAAACTGCTTTGTGTGGATTCCAAAGGTTCTGGGGAACATTACAGGAGGTGAACATTCCTGAGCATATATCCAGACAAAAATTTAATCCAAAAAATTCATGCACCCCTATGCTCATAGCAGGACCATTCACAACAGCCAAGACAGGGAAACAACCTCGATGTCCATCTTCTTTATCCATAAAGACAAAGAAGATGGTACACATATGCAATGGAATACTACTCGGCCATTAAAAGAATGAAATAATGCCATTTGCAGCAACATGGATGGACCTAGAGATTGTCATAATGAGTGAAGTCAGCCAGGCAGAGGAAGATAAACATCATATGATATCACTTATACGTAGTATCTAAAATTGGACACAAATGAATCTATATGAAACAGAAAAAGACTCAAGGACATAGAGCACAGGAATGTGGCTGCCAGGAGGGAAGGGGATGGGGAAGGGATGGAGTGGGAAATTAGGGTTAGCAGATGTAAACTATTATACATAGGATGTATAAACAAGGTCCTACTGAATAGTATAGAGAACTATATTCAGTATCCTATGATAAACAAAAGGGATGAATAGGGGCATAATTGAATCACTTTGTTGTATAGCAGAAATTAACACAATGTTGTAAATCATCTATACTTCAATCAATCAAAATAGTCCCAAAGTAAAAAAAAAAAAAAAAAAGAGGTGAGTGTTGGCCATGATCCAGCATCATAGAGTCATCGTGGGTGAGGAAGTCCATGTCCTTCTACAGACAGATCAGAACTTGGTAAAGTAGGGAGTACTCTGCAGTGGCTGGAGTGGACAGGAAATACAACGTCCTGGGTCCTAGTCCCAGCTCTGCCTCACTGTGTGACCCTGGACAAGTCCCTTTACGTCCCTGACCTGTGGTTCTTTGGTCTCTCAGATGGGGGCATTCATTCCTCCCTGTCTACTTCACAGAGCTATGAATCAAGTTCAAGTAAGACAGAAGTCCAACAAGCCACATAAATCGTGGCCAGTGCTGGGGGAACATAGTGTTTCCTCGATTACCTAGAAGTTTGGCGAAGAGCTATGCCATATTGTAAGACTAATAAAATTCAGGTGAAGAGCTATGCCAAGTTACAAGACTAATAAAATTCAGGTGATTGGGCAGAACTTCAAGGGGTTCAGATTACAGTTGTTCCATCCCTACTAAGAAAAGTGGTTCTTTGCCCTGTGACTCCCTGGGGGAAACATGATCATCATCAAAATAATGTCTTCTGTTTCAACAGCACTTTTCAGAGTACTTTCCCCTCTACCATTTGAATTGCAATAGCTTGTATCCATTAAAGAAAAAAAAAAATGGACTAAGAATCTTTCTAGTTCTGAAAGTTTTGGTTTCCCACCACGAGATAGGGGTTAGTCTCACCCACTAAACAGGAAGGAGACTTAGGCCCAGCCAGGTAGGCAGCTTGCCAAGGATACCGGGCTGGTCAGTGAAGCAGCAAAGCCTTCACTGCCAGCCCTAGCTTCTAATATTAAATTACTCCAGCCCTAGCTTCTAATATTAAATTACTCCAGCTCCCTGCCTCTGGGATGGAGCTGGGAACATACAGACTTCTCATGTGGAGGCTCAGCTTTGCCTATGCCAACTCTGAGCTGAAAGGGGGTTCACTCATACTCAGGTTCCATATTATAGCCTGAATATAAACAGAGCACTGGAATCATGTCTCATTTTGAAGAGCCCCTCAGCTATTTCATGATGACAGTTACTCTCCTGGCTGTGGAGCAGAAGAAATTTTCTTTGCTATCTTCATCAAGTAGGGGGGTGTGGGGAATCCTCTACAGGGTATGCTTCTCTCAACACCCAGCTGATAAATATTCATGAAAGAACAGACCAGGACCTTTCTTGGAAAGACTTTGAGCTTCACCAGATGAGCCCCATGTGGGGAGACCTTAGCTGGGTCTCTCAGTTCACATAACGTGGCCATCCTGAACACACAGTTTGGGGCCAGACATGGTGAAACATAAGCAGGTTAGAATTATCCTGACCCTGAAAGTTATTCCTGAGCTCTAGAATCTAACATGAAGGGAGCCATCCAGTTCTAAAAGAGGTGGCATCCGTGCCATTCACTTGTTATTGAGGCTGAGTGTGTACTGGGTGCTCGAGATTCCACCCAGCACAAAAGAGCTATAAGTTCCTTTACTCTCACAGAGAACGTGCTCGATGGGGTACAACTGACAGTCACTCACACAAATAGATGTCAGACATCAACTGTGATGTGAGTTGTGCGGGGATCTGAAAGTCATAAGCTCGAATGCTGAAAGAGTGAGGACTAGGCTGAGGTCTGAAGGATGAATAGGGTTGATGCATTGATCATGGGAAAGAGCAGCATGTACTAAGGGTGAGAGGCTTTTGAGTATGAAGGATCAAACAAATTTCCGTGTGACTGGAGTTACAGAATCCATGTTGTAACGGCAATGGTGAGATAACCAAGGGCCAGACCACACAGGGCCACTGAGGAGTTGAATTTTATTCCAAGTGTAAGAAGAGAGCTTTGATGGGTTTTAAGCAACAAAGAAACAGGATGTAATCAATGTTTTTCAAAAGATCATGCAGGCTGCCTTGTGCAGAGCTGATTAGGCAGAGGAGTGGGAAGATGGGGGCTGGGGAGTTGAATGGAAACAAGAAATCCAGTTAAGTGCCCTTGTGATCATCCAGAACTGGAAAAGAAGCATCTTCTCACAACCCTGCACACCTATAACAGCGCTAGTGGTAAAGAATCCGCCTGCCAATGCAGGAGACATAAGAGATGCAGGTTCCATCCCTGGGTCAAGAAGATCCCTTGGAGGAGAACATGGCAAGCCACTCCAGTTTCTTGCCTGGAGAAACCCATGGACAGAGGAGCCTGGCAGGCTACAGTCCATGGGGTTGCAAAGAGTCTGATGCAACTGAAGCAACTGAAGCGACTTAACACACAGCAGAGAAAGCGAACAGAACACTGGACCAGTCATCAGAAGACTAGTATGATCTGGAGTACAACTGCGTATGACTCCTCAGGCATTAGGAAAATGATTTGCCTCTATGTGTCTCATCTTGCTTAACTGTCCAATAGAATCCATGCATCCTGGCCTACCTCCTAATGATTTCAAATCACACAATTCAGAGCTAGGTGTGTAAGAGGAAGCAGTTGGTCTCTGCTCCCATGTGATGCTTGGCCCTTCCTCTATCTGGTTTATTTTGTGTCCCTAGCACTTAGTACCCTGGAGAACCATGGGTGGGCAGCAAGTACATCTCTACAAATGATTTATCACTTGAACATCTTCAGAAATGGGGAAACTCTCTCTCACCCCCAGAATAGCCACCATTGCACTATACTCGCCATCAGAAACATCTTCCTCCTATTCAGACAGCATCTGTTTCCTGTAACTTCTACCAAATGCGCCTGGATCAGGTCATGTGGCACAAGCCTCATGTCAGTCCTTCAGTGCACACACCTCTCCAAGCCTCTTCTTCCTGTACAGCCACCCCTCTTCCTGCAGCTGTTCTTCAAAGGACATGGCTTCGTTGCACTCTCATGTTTTCACTCCTTTGAACAAGTCTCCTTTTATTTCCCTCTTCCTCTGAAGCATCTAGGACAGTGCCACCCATAGAACAAGCAATAAGTATTTGTTGGTTTTCTTGGG
Source organism: Budorcas taxicolor (assembly GCF_023091745.1). Lineage (NCBI taxonomy): Eukaryota > Metazoa > Chordata > Mammalia > Artiodactyla > Bovidae > Budorcas > Budorcas taxicolor. Next base: position 64,678,906 of record NC_068916.1, read on the forward strand.
GTGAACACTGCCTGCCTAGAGTGAAAAGGAATCTCCCAGGAACCAAAACAAAGTGGAGCAGACAGGAACATGGGAATAATACAGAGAGGGTTGACAAGGTCTCAACAATCAAGCCAGCCAGCAGGCCTGGGTGCTGCTCCTGGGTCAGTGTGACTTGGGACTCCTGAGTTTCTTTATCAGTAAAACTCGGTGGTTTGGACTAGTGATTACTCTCGTTGTTAAGCATGAGGTTCTAGTTAAGCATTGTCACCCCTGAGCTTGAGGCTGTCAGAGTACATGTTATAAAGGGATTAAGGGTACAGTGGCTTCGGGATGACACTTCCTTAACAAACTAAGCAGGATGGAAGGAGTAATGGAATAACTTTGTCACTATCTGATTGAGTCTGACTTGATGCCACGTCTGGCCACCACATAAAATCAGCCCATATAACATCAACATCACTAGTAATATCTTTGGGAAGCCCTGGACTTGAAATCTCCTAACTAAATCCAAACAGTCACAGTAGAACTCTTGGCTGGTCATGTTTCTCTTCACAGCTTTGGGAATAAGAGAGGAGCATTAGCATTAAGTCACTTCAGTCGTGTCTGACTCTGTGCAACCCCATAGATGGCAGCCCACCAGGTTCCCCCATCTCTGGGATTCTCCAGGCAAGAACACTGGAGTGGGTTGCCATTTCCTTCTCCAATGCATGAAACTGAAAAGTGAAGTGAAGTCGCTCAGCCGTGTCCAACCCTCAGCAACCCCGTGGACTGCAGCCCAACCAGGCTCCTTTGTCCATGGGATTTTCCAGGCAAGAGTACTGGAGTGGGTTGCCATTGCCTTCTCTGAATAAGAGAGGAGAATAGGACAATAATCTCAAGGATGAATTTCTCATGTATGATTGTCATATTTGCCACTTTGATCCAGATTAGACTATCCTTTGTCTTTTACTTCAGTCAAGTTCTCTTTCACCATAGTAAGAGAACTGTGCCTGCACTCAACAAGTGACATTCCCCGAAGTGGCTGGACAGAATGCTGGTGGTGTCTTTTCTTTCTAAAATGGTCTCCCTTCCCTTTCTTCTAATCCATCATTTTGGTGGCCTTTGCCAGCCAGAAGGGCATTGGCTAGAAGGCAGTCTGAAAATACCTCTGGACATGATCAAATGTGTGCACCATGCATGTAAATGTACTGCATTCATGTATGCATGTTCATACTTCTGGCGTATATGTAACTGCACATAACAGGATGTTTATACGTGTTGGTGATTTCATGGGCAAGTGTTGGCGTATCTCTTTGTTGGCATGTGTCTCAATGTGTGTGCATGTGTGACAGTGAGTGTGAAGATGTGCCTGCAGAGCTGTCTCACCCCTGAATGGCAACCCCACAAGTCCTCATCCACGATAAGGAACGAAAATGCACAGGAGGCTCTGACATTTGTATTCTCACACTCTGCTGACAGAAGAGAAGGGTGCAATAGGGCTTGACAGCTCTGCTGATGAGCTGGGGCTAGCCCTCGGCCCCACCCACGTGTGTGCGTGCTAAGTCACTTCAGTCATGTCTGACTTTGTTGCAACCCTGTGGACTGCAGCCCGCCAGGCTCCTCTGTCCAAAGGATTCTCCAGGCAAGAATAATGGAGTTGGTTACCACGCCCTCCTCCAGGGGATGTTCCCAACCCAGGGATTAAACCCACGTCTCTTATGTCTCCTGCATTAGCAGGTGGGTTTTTTACAGCGCCACCTGTCACACAGCCTTCTATAATTGACATCTGTGCTTCTGACATCTCTTCCCTTTGGCCTGCAGGTCCTTGTCCGGCCGCATCGTGGGTGGCGTCTGGTGGTTCTTCACCTTGATCATCATCTCCTCCTACACAGCCAACCTGGCCGCCTTCCTGACGGTGGAGAGGATGGTGTCTCCCATCGAGAGTGCTGAGGACCTAGCAAAGCAGACGGAAATCGCTTACGGGACCCTGGAAGCGGGATCTACAAAGGAGTTCTTCAGGGTAGGGACATCCCTTGTCCAGGGGCACTTCCACAGAAGGGAACCAATACCGTTATTAAAATATCCCTCTCATAGAGCGCCAGATTACAGGCAACTGCTTAAGTAAGTGTACGCCAGGGACTCTGAGCACATTTCTCAGCTTTATACAGATCCCCCAAACACCCTCCATTTCTATATTCATGGACACTTCAAAGCTCTTCCACTGAATTAGACCCCCTCACATACCCTAGTCTGTATCAAGTGCTTTGAGGACTTTAGAGTGTATGATATACAATTCCCTTCCTGCTCTCACCGGCACCTTCAGTCTTGTTAGTAACTGATTAGGAACAGTTTTTTGTGTTTTTTTTTAATCTCTGAAAAATCTAGCTTGTCGTCCCCATGGCAGCCGAGAGCTCTTTGGCAGCCCCAACCCAGAGTCACTCAGTTCTCCATCGACAGTTAATTAAGATGTGTGAAGGGCCGTGGGAGCTGCAGATGATAGAGAGATCCAAGAACAAACACCCCAAGCCTGCTTTCCCATCCTCCCTGCCACGCTGTCTTCGTGTTCCTGAAGATGAGATTTTCCTGATAGTTCAAACCCAGAGACTGTGAGTGCAGCCTTGGTGCCAGGGGCACTGGGGTGAGGCGGAGGGGACATATTAATTTTCCGCATACTGTTGCCCAGAGCAGTCTGCAGCTCAGCCTGTCTGCAGCCCCGCTCCCCGCTGTGACCATCCTGTCAGGTCAAATTGCATCTTGCAATTGCCCTGCTGTGTGTTTTGTTGGTTCTGGGCCTGGAAGATGATCTGAAAATCTGGGCACAGCTGATTTTATCTATTTCTCAGTTTCCTATAAGAGAATATTGAATATACTGCAGATCCCATGTTGGTCAGGGGTATTTCTTTTCCTAAGTTGAGATCCTCCCTCCCTTTTCTCCTTTCTTTTTCCCCCTCCCCAGGACAGTGTTGCTTGAATGATGAATCTTCATGTAAAGAGTCAAATATTTCAAGTTAGCAAGGAACTGAACGGTGACCATACCTAAACTCCTCATGGAACAAATGGGGAAAGTTAGCAGTAGATAGAAGCCTGGAACCCAGGGCTCTTCACCCTCAGGCCAGTGTGCACACTGGTGCCCACTTATGAAACAAATCACCTAGTTTACTTGATTAAAGACTATCTTACAACTCCCTCTACCAAATGCTTCACTAACATTCCCAGTAACTATCTCCATTCATTTTTCCTTGAGAGCTAGAATTTTCCTGGGCCCAAATATCTTTAGAGATCAGCTGGTTCAAACAACAAGCTAAATGTATGTCAGTATTTTGCCAACTCCTGTTGATATCAAGAAAATAATCCTGATATTGTGCGTGAGGAATAATGACATATTACTTGTATAAAGAAATCTGTAATCTATATATCAATCACTAGATTAGATACGTTGCCTGACGCTAGTAGTAACTGTCTTTAAAAAATATATCCCCTTTGTATGGCTGAGTCCCTTTCATGTGCACCTGAAACTATCATTGTTAATTGCCTATCAGTTCAGTTCAGTACAGTTGCTCAGTCATGTCCGACTCTTTGTGACCCCACGAACCGCAGCACACCAGGCCTCCCTGTCCATCACCAACTCCCGGAGTTTACCCAAACTCATGTCCATTGAATCAGTGATGCCATCCAATCATTTCATCCTCTGTCGTCCCTTTCTCCTCCTGCCCTCAATCTTTCCCAGCATCAGGGTCTTTTCAAATGAGTCAGCTCTTCGCATCAGGTGGCCAAAGTATTGGAGGTTGAGCTTCAACATCAGTCCTTTCAGTGAATACCCAGGACAGATCTCCTTTAGGATGGACTGGTTGGATCTCCTCGGAGTCCAAGGGACTCTCAAGAGTCTTCTCCAATACCACAGTTGAAAAGCATCAATTCTTTGGCACTTGGCTTTCTTTACAGTCCAACTCTCACATCCATACATGACCACTGGAAAAACCATAGCTTTGACTAGATGGACCTTTGTTGACAAAGTAATGTCTGTGCTTTTCAATATGCTATCTAGGTTGGTCATAACTTTCCTTCCAAGGAGTAAGCATCTTTTAATTTCATGCCCCTCAATCACCATCTGCAGTGATTTTGGAGCCCCCCAAAATAAAGTCTGACACTGTTTCCACTGCTTCCCCATCTATTTCCCATGAAGTCATGGGACCAGATGCCATGATCTTCATTTTCTGAATGTTGAGCTTTAAGCCAACTTTTTCACTCTCCTCTTTCACTTTCATCAAGAGGCTCTTTAGTTCTTTTTCACTTTCTGCCATAAGGGTGGAATCATCTGCGTATATGAGGTTATTGATATTTCTGCCGGCAATCTTGATTCCAGCTTGGGCTTCCTCCAGCCCAGCATTTCTCATGATGTACTCTGCATATAAGTTAAATAAGCAGGGTGACAATGTACAGCCTTGATGTACTTACTCCTTTTCCTATTTGGAAACAGTCTGTTGTTCCATGTCCAGTTCTAACTGTTGCTTCCTGACCTGCATACAGGATTCTCAAGAGGCAGGTCAAGTGGTCTGGTATTCCCATCTCCTTCAGGATTTTCCACAGTTTATTGTGATCACATAGTCAAAGGCTTTGGCACAGTCAATAAAGCAGAAATAGATGTTTTTCTGGAACTCTCTTCCTTTTTCCATGATCCAGCAGATGTTGGCAATTTGATCTCTGGTTCCTCTGCCTTTTCTAAAACCAGCTTGAACATCTGGAAGATCACAGTTCACGTATCGCTGAAGCATAGCTTGGAGAATTTAACTGCCTATACTCCAATACAAAATAAAAAGTTTTATTTTATTTTTATTTTTTTTTTTTAATTTTAAAATCTTTAATTCTTACATGTGTTCCCAAACATGAACCCCCCTCCCACCTCCCTCCCCTAAAATATAGTCCCTTTTATGTGTTTAGGGTTTTCCAGGTGCTCAGCAGTAAAGAATCCACATACCAATGCAAGAGACATGGGTTCAACCCCTGGGTCAGGAAGATGCCCTGGAGGAGGAAAGGGCAATCCACTCCAATATTCTTGCCTGGGAAATCCCAGACAGAGGAGCCTGATGGGCTAAAGTCCACGGGGTCACAGAGAGTCTGACACAACTAAGCACACACTCACACACACACTCACACACACATGAACATATGTGTTTAACACTTGTCCATTTACAAAGCATTTTCAAAAGCCGGACATCAGCAGCCCTAACATACATCTATTTAATACCTGCCAATGAAGGGACCCTTTTTGGGAATAACATCACACAGGACAATGCTGATTTGTCATTCTGGATCATGGACCCTGACCAGGAGCCTGCTAGATGAAAGGTTAAATTCTGTGAAGGACTCACAGCAGGAAAGATGTCCCCTATCCCCAGGCAGTGCCCACAAACTTGAGACCTGTGCCCAAGTGTGCATGGCTCTCAATCCTTAACAGTCTAGCCTAGATATCCAGTGAGTGACTGGACTGTGTGTCCTAGAGGAGTATCAATCCTCACAACATTCCTTCTAAAGTAAGGGCACACAGGCCATACAAATGAATCACATGGGGAGCTTCTGAAAAAGATTTATTCTAGGCCTCACCCCACACCTGCTGAATCAAAATCTCTAGGTTTAGAGCCTGGGTCCTGCATATTTACAGTCTCCATACAGGATTCTGGTGCCCACTGGAATTTGAGAACTATTGTCCTTGGAGCCAAGGTAGTCTCAGAATACACACTACTTGTTCTGACCTGTGAGATAATAAGTGGAATGTGGCTGGAGAGAATCAGTGTCTCCAGGGGAGTGAACAAACGAGTTGAAGTCACAAAGGAAGGAAGGTCTAAAATAAGTTCAGGAGGAAATGAGGAAAGCAGCTTGGCTGAGTATAGAGGCTTTTGAGATGTTAGCAGAAGACCATATCAAGTCCCAAGTTATTAACTTTATCGGACAACAAATTACATTCTGAGAACAGTCTTGCAATACGAGATGAATGTAACTTGGCACCTATGATCTAAAAATTCTTTATTGTTGTCTTTTAATGATGAACTCAGATTCCAGCTGTAGTCAGCTCTCCACTTCTTCAGGACTGTGTAAATATGACCTTATTGAACGATAGGTCCTTTGATGTCTTTAAGAGTCAGACAGAGCCCCAGTTTCTTAACTCTTCCCATGTTTAAGAGGAATCTAACTACTTAGCAGTAATTAAAAGATTCTGAGTTCTCCTATTCATTCTGTATTTGCAAGATATTTGTACTTCGGAGCCTACTGGTACTAATTAGAGCCTCTTATTTTGCAATCACTCATAATTTGTTTCTTCCTGAGCTAATCTCGCTCATGAATGTGTGATCAAGCCACATTCAGCTCTTCATTAGTGTGTGTGCACCGACCTCCATGCCAAGTGCAGCCCATGCTTCATTCCAGCTTTGTTCTGTCCCTGGCCAGAGGTCAAAAATTGCCGTGTTTGAGAAGATGTGGACGTACATGAAGTCAGCAGAGCCATCCGTGTTTGTGCGGACCACAGAGGAGGGGATGATCCGAGTAAGGAAATCCAAAGGCAAATACGCCTACCTTCTAGAGTCCACCATGAATGAGTACATTGAGCAGCGGAAACCCTGTGACACCATGAAGGTGGGAGGTAACTTGGATTCGAAAGGCTATGGCATTGCGACGCCCAAGGGGTCCGCCCTGAGGTAAGTAGCCAAGATTTGCTTCCTCGGTACTCCCTCTCCCCTCCCTGCCTCAGAAAGGAAGCTGCCGTGTCTGCCACATGGCTCCAGAGCCACACAGGAGCTGTCAAGAGGTCTCTTCTTGGATACCTGTGGGCCTGGGAGATTCCAGCCACCTGCGATCTTCAGCCCGGAGGTTGGAAATTGACCCGGGGGCCTCAGCTTGCTCTGTCACTGCCCGTGTGTTCCCTCTCCATGCCTCGTCTCACCCCTCCCAGTGTTCAACACTGATGAACCCTGTGTTTCTATTGTGTGACTTGTAACATGCCACCCTTTACCAGACATCTCCACATCCAACTAGGCCACAAACAGGGTTCTCCAGCAACCTGGATTCTTTGACAGAAAGTGGTTTGTAATGTTTGTCTCCAAAGAAACAAACACATGGTCCAAATGAAAAATCAAGTCATTTGAGCCCTAAGATTCTAGCCATGGAAACTGAAATGACACCAATTGAGTGTCAGCACCCATTCTATCCTAGATGCTGATTTCTTGAGCAAGAAATAGGTAGTTCAGGAAAGAAACAAAGAGGACTTTATTTTCACATTAAGAGCCTCTGGTATGCATTGCAAAGAGTTGTGGCAGAGCCTTATAGAACTAAAGTCAAAAGGCCTAGATTTAACTTTGAGATTTACTAATGACTGTCTTACAAAAGGTAAGACATATCTCCCCGACCTTCAGTATCCTCATCTATAAAGAGAGGATAATCACCTAATCCTTTCCTAGGTTTAAAGTGGTTTTAAGTTCAAATGGAATAATCTATACAGAAGGTAATTAAATGCAATACAGTATGAAGTCACCTGTAAGACATTATGTCAATTACAGAGGGATTAAATCATTTTAGGGAAGAGTGGCATTCAAGGAAAGGTGAGAGTGTGTAAAAGGTTGTAAAAAGATGGAGAGGGGCTCCTAACCCATCATGACATGACATCCAGAGCCACCTCTGCCTCCGTATCATTCGTTTATTTCAATAATATTGATCCCTACAACAATCTAGGCACTAGGCTAGGAGCTGGAGCTACAATTTGGGGGTAAGACAAACACAGCCCCTGTCCTCATGGAACTACAGTCTTGAAGGGAAGAAAGACATTAAACAGATGATTATTGTTTAATGGTCCCTGACTATTATGATAGTCTATAAAACGGGAGGCAGAGGACACCTACTTTCAACAATTTGGCAGAGTAAAACTCCCACTATAAAACACCTAGATATACTGGAGAAAGATATAACAAAAAGCCTTTTAAATGCAAGTTAAGAAATCTCTACCCCAAAAAGGAAATCAAAACCATAGTAAGAAGCTAATTATTCTGAGGCTACCCTAAGCACAAAAAAGTTATAAATTATGTGACAACATATAGTACATGAGCAAGAATCAGAAGTAAAAGTAAAAACATAAAAGCAATCAAAAATACTTTTAAAAGAAAAAGGCACTATCATAAAAGACCAGACATACTTGGAAAAGTACCAGTTAGGATTTAGAGAAGAAAAGTAGTCATTAATATAAAATGTCAGTGGAAGTGTTAAACAGCAAATTAGACAGAGTTGAAGAGAAAATTAGTGTACCAGAAAAAATCCGATAAAATTCCCTAGACTATCACATAGAAGGATTAAAAATATAATAAAGAGGTGAACAGACATGAGAGAGAGAGAGAGAGAAAAAAAAAAAAAAAACCCAGGTGCATCTTCTTTAAGTTCCAGATGGAGACAAGAGAGGGTGAAGCAGGGGTAATATTTGAAGGGAATTTTCCAGAATTTATGGAAAACATAAATACTCAGATTCAAAAATTTTGACTCCCAAGCCGGATAAAAAGATGAAAACCAGCAGCTGATTCAGTCGAAATTACAGAACAGTAAAGACACAGAGAAGATCTCAAATACACCCAGAGATAACAAGGTCCAACTGGAATGCAGGATGGGTGGGATGTAGCTGAGAAGACTCTTCCAAGGATACTTTTTTCAAGCTGAAATATGATGTATCAATAGGAGTTAAGTAAGTTCAGTGAGGGGAGGGGTAGAGAACAGTCTGGGCAGAGGGAACAAAATGTGCAAAGATTCTTAAGACAAGAAATTTTGGTACAGCTCATAAACCAAAAGAAGCTAAATCCTCCTCGAACACAGGTAATAACTAAGAGAAAAGGTTTAGCTATGACTGGAGAATTGCAAATACATTTTGTTAAGGATTTTTGTCCTTATCTGAATAGAAATGAAAATATATTGAAGAATTGTAACTGTCCAAATATCAGGAAATAAACATATCTGTAGGAATATAAAAATAATTGAATGTGACCTAATAAAAGGCAACAAAATGGCCTGGTATTTTATAAATCATGCATTTTTGTCTGGAAAAACTTAAAAAGCTCTTTGTACACATTTAGGCAAAGTTCAAAGAGGATCCAGAGGACAGTGCTTGGCAAGAGACTTTGAGATACTTACAAAGCATCACCCTAGAAAGGCCTAAAGTAGAGAATGTGTTTTTATAGGTCCAGGAACACCAATGATGCTGCACTGTCATAATTTACTGAAAGTTTTATTAAGTCAGGGACCTCATTTGATCCAAATATTTGGATGTAAAGTTGGGGGCAGGGGATAGGTACAGAAAGTGACATGAATTGCCCACTCAATACATTACCTCCATCTTCCTATCCCACACACAGATGCCCAGAACATAGTGACAAAGTCAGTAACATGAACACAAATCTCAGGTCATCTGGCAATTCAAATGACTTTCCACTGTAACAAAAGCTACTGCTGAGTGACTGCCTACCACACGCCACACACTGTGCTATGCATTATCTCATATTATCCTCTTGATTTCCCTATGAAGTACCACCATCCCCACTGTACAGATGAGGAAAGAGAAGCACAGAATTAAGTTACCCGACCAAGTGGACACAGCTAATAAAGGAGCCAGATTTCAAGTCCAGGCAGTCTGACTTCAGAGCCCATGGTTGTACTTACTCTAACACTCTGCTGGGGTCCATGACCGACAGCACCATTAAAGGCAGAAGACTGGACTTAGACCAGGTTTCCCAGTACCTATGTACATGGGTCAAACAATAACCATCAACTCAAAAGATCTGCAAGCGGACTTTTGGAGCCCAGAGCATCCACTCACCACTTTGAAGCCTAAAGGTGATAGTGAATGCTCACTTTAACGCACTTCTTTTTTTAATGCACCACTTTTTTGAGCAGTAACACTGCCTTTATGGGTTTTACATGATCAAAGTTTCTTTCTGAGATAAGTATTGAAAATAGTTCAACTCTATTAAAGAAATACTTAATTCTATTGCTTATGTCTCTGTAAGACATAACAAGTCATTTACTGTTTGGAGAAAAAAAGAGCAAGATAAAAGGAAAGAGTAATAAAAAAAAAATCTTCCAAGTCAGATGGTTGATGTGCAAGTCAAGAATACATAAATGGTGGTGGCCACATGTCCACAGCTCTCTCCCGGTTCTCCTTTCTCTCCATTGGCAACCGTTATGATAGCCATGAGGCTCCCTGACTCAAAAACAGAAGAGCAACTCTCATCCTAAGAGGGCCTTGAGTTGCTCGTCTGGAAAAATCCCTTCTCCCTCTATGGGATTCTACTTCTCATCTCTGCAATAAAAGGAATCATTCTAGCAACCAGTAGGGTAGAGGTCCCAGGAAACATACCACTGCAAAACAGCTGCAGAAAACATGAGTAAATAACCACATATGCACACACACAGTCCAGCCAGGTTTCCTTCATGTCTCTGCCTTACTCCACTAGATGATGCTGATTCCTCCAGGTATGATCGAATACCAGCAAGTCATGGCAAACGAAATGCCACAGACACATGTGCCTGCCCAACAATCTCAGATCCACTGATCTGATCCCAGCAAATGATTCTGCATGGCAGAGATGGGAAGTGAGCAGTGGCATAAAGGGGTAGTATTGATACATGATACCTTTGGTCCCCATTGAAAAGGGGCTTCAAGGTGCTTAAAGATGATACAGAGGAAATCAGTGTTGTTCTCGAAGCATTTAGAATCACAGAAAATACCTTTCTAAACACTGTCTAACCATTCACAAAATTGCAGACTCGTTAGGAGTTTTTACACCACAGATGTTGCAAACCTCTCTTCCACCCTGTGAAAGGTGGGACTCCTGCAGTCCTCACAGGAGGGTGTGCTCCAGACTTAGTGCCAGTGCCCACGGCAAGAAAGGACCTCCCTGGCGGTCCTCTCTACCACCTGCTCTCCAGAAAGCTAGACCTGATCACACCTGCAGAACATTCACTCCCTTCCAGCCTGCCTCCTAGAAGCTTCAGGCTCCTCCAAGGTGGATCACCCAGCTCTGCCCCATAAGGTCAGAGAACTGGTAACTAAGGCCCAAATGTTCCTCTAAACCTTGCCAGGTCTACTTGGCAGGGGCCAGGCGTGTCCCTACGGAGCGGGAAAAGGCTGTCAGTGACAGAATGGTGTGTTTGTCTCTTCTGCTCTGGAAACAGATACTCAGGAAGCGAGGTGGTTCAGTGCTTGATTTTTCTATTTGGACAGGTGGCGTTTCTTTGAAACAGATGCTGTTTGTTGGCTGTCCCTGCATGCTGGGGGTTGGGTGAGGGGATGAGTTTTGTTTCCGAAGCCCTGAGGTTGTAGATAAAGACCTGCACAGCCAATGCCGGTCGCTAGGGGAAGATAACTGGTAAACCTACTAATTGTGATCTATTGCCAACTTCTGCTGCCAACTCAATGTATCTGCTGGTCTGAAGTTTCTTTTATTATGATAAATACTCCCTTCAGTTGGAAGCGACGTATTCAAATTTCCTAACTAAGGGAGCATGGCCCCTGTTTTCCCAACCCAAGAAGGAATCCACACCAGATTAGCCTGAGTTAAAATCTCAAGTAATGACGCTCCTTCACAAACCATCTCTCAAGAGTTTAATGGATTTTCTGAGAGTTATACCCTAACTGGGACATTGGTCAAAGCCTGGTCTTTAACTGTGACTGTGGTTACATGGCATCTTCTCTGGTCCCTGTGATCATGATGTGTTTGTGTCCTGTCACATGTCTTGTCCAAGCCGGATGTGTGGGCCAAGGTGACAGGAAGAGGGTGCAGCTTAGTGGGAGAGGCTCTAAGACCCACTCCCCATGCCTTCCATGCAGCTTCACAGATTCCTTTTCTTCACACAAAAAATTGTGTGCTGCACTTCAGGGATCCATGGTGAGAGAGACATGATTCCAGCCCTTAAACGATGCATGATGAAGCATAGCTTATCAGCAGTATTATACAGATACCTGATAGTCTACCCGAGGCCTTGAGAGAGTCAGACATGCAAGAGGAGAGTCAGCATCGGAATGGGAGGATGTCCAAAGGTTTCAAGGCAGAGGCAACAACCAAGACAGGCCCCTGAAGAAACCGTGATAGGTGAGAAGGGACTCCAGGTGGAGGGGACAGAGGAAAAGCAAACACAGAGGTGGGAAAACATAGGGCTTGTTTTCAGAAACAAAAATCCTCTTGAACTAGCGTGCACATTAATAAGCAAGAGTGACACGTTGTGGTCACAGTGAAAAGGATTTCAAATGTCTCTGTACTTTTTTATCTGATGTCAGTAGGGGTCACTGAAGGCCACTGATGGAGGGACCATGTCAGACAGACTCCCAAACATGATCCTGGCAGTGGTTTGTGAGATGGACCAAAGTGAGGGGGACTGCAGGCAGGGAAGGTTATTTAGAAAGCTGTTGTGGTCATTTGGGTAGGAGATAATGAATGTGATTACAGATCATAAGGAGATGGGGACAGACGGAAGAAGTGGTTCTATGTTTGTCATCGAAGTCTTACTTTAAGACTTGGTAGTTTGGGAAAGAAGTCTGTTATAGGCCCTTTCTAGGGACTTCTGTGCTCCTCTTCAGGAATAACCAGGTACAAACTGATTCTGGCAAGGACAGAAAACAGGCAGACATGGGGTTTACCTCCCAAACAGAATTATTCAGTTCAGTGCAGTTCAGTCGCTCAGTCGTGTCCGACTCTTTTCAACCCCATGAATGGCAGCACGCCAGGCCTCTCTGTCCATCACCAACTCCCAGAGTTTACTCAAACTCATGTCCATTGAGTCAGTGATGCCATCCAGCCATCTCATCCTCTGTCGTCCCCTTCTCCTCCTGCCCCCAATCCTTCCCAGAATCAGAGTCTTTTCCAATGAGTCAACTCTTCTCATGAGGTGGCCAAAGTATTGGAGTTTCAGCTTTAGTATCAGTCCTTTCATTGAACACCCAGGACTGACCTCCTTTAGGATGGACTGGTTGGATCTCCTTGCAGTCCAAGGGACTCTCAAGAGTCTTCTCCAACACCACAGTTCAAAAGCATCAATTCTTCGGGGCTCAGCTTTCTTCACAGTCCAACTCTCACATCCATACATGACCACTGGAAAAACCATAGTCTTGACTAGACGGACCTTTGTTGGCAAGGTAATGTCTCTGCTTTTGAATATGCTATCTAGGTTGGTCATAACTTTCCTTCCAAGGAGTAAGTGTCTTTTAATTTCATGGCTGCAATCACCATCTGCAGTGATTTTGGAGCCCAAAAAAATAAAGTCTGACACCGTTTCCCCATCTAGTGATGGGGCCATGAAGTGATGGGACCAGATGCCATGATCTTCGTTTTCTGAATGCTGAGCTTTAAGCCAACTTTTTCACTCTCCTCTTTCACTTTCATCAAGAGGCTTTGTAGTTCCTCTTCACTTTCTACCATAAGGGTGGTATCATCTGCATATCTGAGGTTATTGATATTTCTCCTGGCAATCTTGATTCCAGCTTGTGCTTCATGCAGCCCAGCATTTCTTGTGATGTACTCTGCATATAAGTTAAATAAGCAGGGTGACAATGTACAGCCTTGACGTACTCCTTTTTCTATTTGGAACCAGTCTGTTGTTCCATGTCCAGTTATAACTGTTGCTTCCTGACCTGCATATTGGTTTCTCAAGAGGCAGGTCAGGTGGTGTTATTAGCCCACCTCAATTTTACCTCTAGGGCAACTAGAAGGTTGAGAAAGGCTGGGAGGGATACATAAATGATGGAGTAGAAATGATGGAGAATGCCAATTATGTCCTCCTCCTATAGCACTGACTGTAAAAGTGTTAGTCACTCAGTTGTGTCCAACTCTTCACCACCCAATGGACTGTAGCCCACCAGGCTGCTCTGTCCACGGGAGTCTCCAGGCAAGAATAGTGGAGTGGGTTTCCATTTCCTCCTCCTGGGGATCTTCCCAATCCAGGGATTGAACCCATACCTCCTGCATTGCAGGCAGATTCTTGACTGTCTGAGTCACTAGAGAAGGCCAGCACTGACTGTAGCTTGTTTATATCTGTTTTAGTTTTTAATCAGACATAGTTCAAGATTGCTCATCAATATTTTAGTCTCAATAGCATCCCTACTGAATATATTTTTCTCCCTTCACACAAATCAAGGCTAGAAAATATCTCCTAAGAATCACCTGCCTGCATTGGCATTTGGCTAAAAATAAGGAGAGAGGTCGGAGAAGGCAATGGCACCCCACTCCAGTACTCTTGGCCTGGAAAATCCCATGGACGGAGGAGCCTGGCGGGCTGCAGTCGATGAAGTCGCAAACAGTCGGACACAACTGAGCGACTTCACTTTCACTTTTCACTTTCATGCACTGGAGAAGGAAATGGCAACCCACTCCAGTGTTCTTGCCTGGAGAATCCCAGGGATGGGGGAGCCTGATGGGCTGCCATCTATGGGGTCGCACAGAGTCGGACACGACTGAAGCGACTTAGAAGCTGCAGCAGCAGCAGCAAGGAAGGTGGTTAAGGCCATGACTCAAGAAGAGATGTCACAAGGTTTTATGGGGAGTGGTCTTACTTCCAGGGACTAAAGGTCTCCTAGCTGCCCACCTCCACACTGGGACCATGTGACATTATTGCGTCTTCAAGGCAATTAAGATTTTTCTACTTTTAGAGTCACATTGACTGAGAATATAACTGGGAAACAAATAAACAAATTCTGTTTTGGTGGTGTTGACTTGCCATAAAGAACCACTTCCCAACTTCAGTATGCTTTAAAATCTAGGGAATCTGGTTTAAAACGCCCCTTTCTAGACTCTGATTCCTGAGATTCCTGATTCTGCAAGTCTACGTGGGGTCCAGGAATGTTCAATTTCCACAAGTCCCCTGGCGATTCTGTTATGGTGGACAGCAGTCCACTTTGGGAGACAAGGTTAGAGGTCAGGGAAGAGAGTCGTACATGTTTTCTGAGGAAGCAGTGGCTTGGAAACAAAAGGAAGATGATTATGATGGGAGAATAACAGGGAAACTGCATTGAATAGTGTCAAAACCATGATCCGTGGAGTCAAACATCCTCAATTCAAGGTCAAGGGCCATTACTTTACCAGCAGTTTGATCTAGCTTGGTGAGTCACTATAATTTTATGAGCCTCTGTTTTCTCTTCTGTAAAATTGGAGTAACAACAATTCATTGCAGTTGCTCTGAGTTCTGATGAAATAACATAAAGTGCTTGTCACAGAGGGTACTCATTACTGTTAATTCTCCACCCCAATCCTCCTCCCATTAGACCTATCACAAAATCACTTTTGGGCCAAATAACTTATTTTTTCCTTCTTTGTGAAACCAACTGTGTTCATCAGAAATACACGTGAGCCCCACCCTCATCCCTCTGTATTAGAAATAAATTGTCTCTCTCTCAGAACAATCTGTGGTTCTCCCCCACAGAGAACACACTTAAAAAAATAAAACCCTGATATTTCTTTCTCTCCCTCCCTCCCACCCTCTTTCCATAGTATGGTATTGGTGCAGGGTCTGCTGCTGAGAATAAACACAGTATGTCCCAGGGAAATGACAGTCTCTTTCAATTGGTCCTTGCCTCCTGATGGGTAGCCAGGGATGCTTGTTGTCATGGTAACCCCCTGACCTCTGTGACCCAGGTAAGGCCTGATCAGAGACAAAGGTCTCTCAGCAGAGGCTGGATTTGCCTGTATCTTCAGAAGAGCCAGAGAGAAAGGAAGAGAGGGAGGGAATTGGGGGATAAAAAGGGAGAGAGGAAAAAAAAGAAGGGAGGGACCAAGAGGGAGATAGAAAGAGAAAGTGTTGTGTGTGCTTGCATGTTTGAATAGAGACTGGAGGTTTGCCAGAGGAGTGCTGCATCAATACAGAAGCTTCTCAGGTCAGGACACATGGGATGGATTAGAGAAAATGCAGAGAAACCTTCTAAGAAACTGGTGCCCTAGCCCAGTACACAAGCCAAAGCTAGCGGGTGGGGGGCGGTTAATTTAGCCTTTTAGTGGTGGTGCTAAGACCTGCTGTTAACATTTATCAAGCACTGACTCATCCTAGGCACTTCTCTGAAGTATGAGATGCTCACTGGCTTATGTAATCCTAACAACAACCCTGGGAAGGTAATATTGTTTTCATTCCGATTGTATAATTTGGGAAACTGAGGCACAGAGAGGTTATGGAGCTTGAACAGGGTGACCTGGTGTGGAAACTGGAAAGCTGGGTTTTCAACCCAGGCAACATGACATCCCAGGTTGGGATCTTCTCAACCATGAGGCCAGAGTGGATATAAAGAGGGAAACTGTCAGGAAAAGATTATTATTTGGAGGAAAAGATCATTTATCCTTCCCCAGCACACACACACACACACACACACACACACACACACACACACACACACACTTCAGTGCTTAGATGGAAAAGAATCCGCCTGACAATGCAGAAAACCCGGGTTCGACTCTTGGGTCAGTAAGATCCCCTGGTGAAGGAATGGCTACCCACTCTAGTATTCTTGTCTGAGAAATCCCATGGACAGAGGAGCCTGGTGGGCTATAGTACATGGGGTCACAAACAGTCAGACACAACTGAGCAACCAACACTTTTACAACCAATATACAAATAAGAAAAGTGAGGTTCCAGAAAGGGAGGTGGCTGGCTATCTGAGCTGCTGGAATTCCCTAGGGAATCCTACCTTCCTTCTGCACCCTTTGCCTTTAGGTGGGCACACAGTGCAAGGGTCAAGGTCACACCACGGGCTGACATCACTGTCCTCTGTCTAACAGTGGAAAGGGGCACATCCATTGCTTCTTAAGTTTCCCTGCTTGCCCATGATGGACTGAAACAGAAACATCCCTAAAAGAGTTATATGCTTCTTGAAACTCCACAGTGCTTTTGACTTCTTTCAATGATGAAAAACAGACTGCTTTGCACTGTCGGTAAAAGGAAAGAAGAGAAGACTTGTATTCATTTCATAACTACTATATGCCAGGCAGGGTGGGTGCCTTCCGTACCCTAGCAACGTCCCAGCATTCATCCTCCTAGGAGGATATAGGAGGATTTAGAAGTTATCATTTTCCTTCACAGGTTAGGAAGCTAAGACTCAGAGTAGTGAAGCTTTGCCCAGGTTCTCAGAGTGACTCATGGGACAGAGCTTAAGTACAAACCCTAATTACAAAACCCTTTTTTTTCCCCTATATTCCCCACTCCGTGCTAACAGAGGCGCACTTCCCTGCCTCTGCCACGTTGTAAGGTGGCATCCTGAGAACACCATGGGAAACGAGACACCGGATGGCCTCCACAGCCAAAGCACTCCTTCACGAGGCAGGAGCTAGCACTCCTTCACAGCTAGGCGGGAGCTGCGTGGTGCGGATTTATGTTGGAGGATCCTGGCGGCATCACAAAGGCAAACGCACACTTATTCCTGTTAGGGCTGTTTTTATCATGCCTGGTGGAGGAGCTCGTAACCCGCAGAGCGACACATTAAGGAGAGAGGGGAGGAGAGTGGAGAGAGCAAGGTGACAAGGAAGATCTGGGGAGAGGAACCACATGGGAAATGAACGGCCTTGACCGCGGTGAGAACAGCAGCCAGAGCAGGCTGTGATTTGCTTGCCCAAGCACTGCGTTCTCCCGCTGATACACAAATTGCATGGTGCTTTCATTTAAGAGGCTGATGCTGTCAAAAATAGCAATTCTTTTCTCTCT
Organism: Budorcas taxicolor; assembly: GCF_023091745.1. NCBI lineage: Eukaryota > Metazoa > Chordata > Mammalia > Artiodactyla > Bovidae > Budorcas > Budorcas taxicolor. Next base: position 64,696,561 of record NC_068916.1, read on the forward strand.
CTCTTTCTCTCTCTCTCAATCTATCCTCCTCCCTCCACCTCTCTCCCCTCAGCAACTTTATTGCAGATTTGCCCAGTCTTTTGCTTTTCCCAAGAAGACAGCTGCTGTTAACACAAAGACAGACCAGGATGGGTTCAAACTCTGCCTCTCACATCTACAATCCTGTCACTTTAGGGAAGTAGCAAGCAGCAGTGTGGACCACTGACTGATTGTCAGGGCCCTGGAGTTAGGACTCAGTATAAATCCCAGGGCTGCCAGTTAATGGCAAAAATCATTCAGACATGTTACTTCCACTCCCAAAGTCTCAATCTTCCCAAATATAACAACTGAAGGTAGCACTACCGTAAACTTCGGTGGTTGTTAAATTATTAAATGAGATGCTATGAAGTGCTTAGCACGGTGCCTGGCACACATTTAGTGACTAAGAACTGTTATTACTTAATCTTGCAGAGGCTTAGTTTTCTCATCTTCCCAATGGGGATCCTGAAACCCTGCAGGATTGTCTTAAGGATAAAGGCAATCACTTACGAAGAGCTCAAGGTACCTCCAGAGTCCTTGGATATTAATCTCCTTTGCTCCCCCATGGCCCCCTCAATGTGCTACTTCCAGGGGAGCAGCATCTATTCTCTAAGTTTGGGGATCAATCCAAATAAGTGGTGTTTACCTTCTCTGAGCCAGACCCTTCTTGGCTTCCTTTTATTGCAGAGGGGCAGAAACTACAGGATACCAGGTAACACAGCTGTTTAGATATATAGTTTCATTCCCTTTACACTGGGTATCACAAACTTTTAGCTGAAAGCCACATTGCTTCCATCTATTTGTCTGGAGGTAGAAAGGAAGGGGTAGGGAGTGGTCCTGAGTTGAGCCCCTGCACAGAAATTCCGGGTCATCTGTTTCAGGAATGTCTTATGAATGGTCCTGTGGGCTCTGATCCTGGTTGGATCATCATATCTAATCAGTCTCTCCCTAGGGGAGGATAAGGGACAAAGACCCAGGTGAATCTTTAACCAAAGAAACCACATCCTCCCAACTGGATGGGGGTGGTAAGCCAGCAGTTTTCAAACAAAAGAAAGTCAGGCGGGGAAATTTACATATATTATTCATCCCTCCTCAGCACAGACAACTAGCAGAAAAAGAGCATAATGACCTCTTAATCATAGTCTCTATTCCCATGGGAAGGAAATTTATTTCTCTGGAAGAATGTTTAAAAAAAAATTCATACCACTAGTCAAGCCAGTTTCCCTGTGTCCCATAAACACTACTTTTCCCCACTCCAGTCTCTTTCCTCTTACTGCTTTTTATTTCTCTCCACCTATAACTCAAAATACAATTCAGTGAAGCAAGGGCCAACTGTCCCACAGAACCTAAAGGAAAATGTAGCTTGTAGGAAACTCCTATTGATTGCATGTCATATGGACTGATTTCTGTCCAGCCAGCTTCCATGTATATTGTAACTTCATGGGCAGGTTATCAAATTAGTTGATGTGTTTGCTCTGTCTACTTCAGAGAACCAAGAAATACTAGTCTCACTGCATAGACCATACAACACAAATTAAATGAACCAGCTCTTTAAAGGGACTTAATAGTGCCTTTCACTGTTACCAGTGATCTTCCTAGATGCAGCATGAAAGTATATGACCATAATCATGTAACTGAACTCTACCAACAGCCCACGTATAGTATTCTCAAAGCACTAAGTACATACTTTAAAGGAAAGCAAAGATGAATACATCACGACAGTGGCACCTCCAAGATTAGGTCCCAAGATCTAATGCAGGGACTGCAACTTTGCATGCCCCCAGAGGCCTGGAAAAGAAAATGAATGAAATGGACTAGGGGTAATATGTATGTAGTTTCCTTATTTTCAACAGAGGCCTAAGTATAGGCAATACTTCCCCCACTCTAAGAAACAAAACCACAGTGCAAATACCAGGGTAAATAGCAATGAAATATTTATTGAGGTATTAATATATATGGCAAGACTCTCTAAGTCCTCACATGCCTTCCCTAATTCCTGTACTCCTCACAGAAACCCAGTGACACAGGTACTATTAAGAATCTCTTGCTGCTGCTGCTGCTAAGTCACTTCAGTCGTGTCCGACTCTGTGAGACCCCATAGATGGCAGCCCACCAGGCTCCCCCGTCCCTGGGATTCTCCAGGCAAGAACACTGGAGTGGGTTGCCATTTCCTTCTCCAGTGCATGAAAGTGAAAAGGGAAAGTGAAGTCGCTCAGTCGTGTCTGACATTTCGACTGCAGCCTACCAGGCTCCTCCATCCATGGGATTTTCCAGGCAAGAGTACTGGAGTGGGGTGCCGTTGCTTACAGATAATCAATCAATGGCACCAAGAGCTTAGGTAAATTACCAAAGGTCATCCAGCTAGTAGATGTCAGAGTCAGAAATTGAACCCAAACAGGGCAGCTTCAGAGCCTATGCCCTTATCCACTCCACTATGCTGTCAATGGGGAAGTGACAGTCTCTAGGGAATTGGTGGGGACTTGGTGAACAAAAGAGTATATGCCTGTGTAGAGGGGACAGGCTCCACTCAGTTCTGCTCTAGCAATGCCATATGGGAACATTGCCAGAACGTCTCATTTTTCCAAAAGAAATTGTGATTCTTCTGTGAACTATTGAAAATTTGAGTGTTCATCACAGCTAAGGGAGAAGGAAAGAGAGGACATACAGTAACAACTAACACTAACGCCAAGAAGAAAGGAAGCACCATAAAGATAGACAGGTAGATGGACAGAGAGAGCAGCTGCCTGAACAATCAACAGATAAGGCACCAAGGGAAAAGCATGCAGGCAGGGGTTAGTTCTAGCAAGACCTCCAGCGGGAAGCGGCAGTCCCCGAAAGAGGCCTTAAAACAGTGATGGGCAGGACGTATTTCAGGTAAAAGATACACCAAGTGTAGAGTCCAAGAGTGAAGAGGATGCTGATTCATGCATCATTTTCCATCTTGTGTTCCACTGTTTTTCCTCAGGGGAATCGTTTTCTCATAGAAAATCTCTCATGGAATCCCATTTCGCAAGACAGATAGGAGTGGAAGTGCTGAAGGAAGAGATGAGGGGCTGGAGGTAGCAGTGGAGAACGGGAGGAAGAGGAGAGAGAGCTGGAGACAGGTTCAGGCCCAGCGGGGGGACATGGGAGACCAGAGCTGCCTCTTGTCCCTGGGAGCCGTTCCCTATAACTGGAGGAAACCATTCTCCGCATTCTGACCCTGTGCCTTTTAAAGTCCACAAGAAAACAACAGTCCTGATGGTCTGCTCAGCCTTCTTTTCACATTGACGTCTGTCCTTAGAATGAGCCCAGCTCTTCTTCCTTTCATTGAACCAGAGGTGGCCAAGATGAGGCCAGTAGGCTGGCTCTCATCCTGAACGGTGTTTCCACACCCTCTATTATTTGTGGGAAGACTTTTATTCATTCCCTCCATTATCTTTCGTGAAGCATCTCTGAGGTGGCTGACACAGAGCCACCTGCCTGCTGCTGCTGGCAAATGGGCCTGCCTTACAGCACCAGATGTGGTTTACTATGAGCTGCCAACGAACTGGTGACACCTGCTTCTCACAATATGGGGTGGCCTGGGGGTCAAACATGCCTTCAAAATGCCTTCTGTCTGTAGAACCCCTTGCTAGAGGGGCCAGACCTCAGGTCCCCATCTGGATCTCTGGGCTTCATCAGATAATCTTAGCCATAGGACTCTAAAGAAAGTTACAGGGCCAGAAACATGTCTCACACATGTTTCTGAGGGTTCAAGTTACAGGTGGTACAACATATGTCTTAGAAACTAAAAAGCATTCCTTCATTCAGCAAACATTTCTCAAGCAGCCACTGTGTGAGCTATGGTGTCCCTACCATTAAAGAGATCTCAGTCTGACTGGAGGAGTAGATGACGGATAATGAAGTCCTGAGTCTGCTGTGTCGGGGCATCAAGTTCAGCAGGAAAGAAAGGAAGGCTAGATCCATTCTGTCTGGGTCATCACGGGAAGCATTGCAGAGAATAACATACATTAGAGGCTTGAAAGATGAATAGGTTCCACAGTGGCCAAGTGTGCCACGCAGAGCATGTACCAACACACCAGAGTACAGCTTTTGTGGCACGTCCAATCCAGTCACTTGAATTTGCCCAGATTTAATCTCAAAGCACCTTCACCTCTGTCACCTCATTTGATTCTCACACTACGGGCAGCTGGGGCAGAATTATTCCCATGTTACAAGCAGAAAACTGAGATACCGTTAGGGTGACCAGCTGTCCGGGTTTGCCCAGCACTGAGTAGGTTCCCTGGATGTGCAATTTCTAGTGCTAAAGCCAGGAAACCCCCAGGCCACCGTGAACCAGTTGATCACTCTAGGGATAGTTACAGGACATGTCATATAACTTGATCAGAGAGTGGGTGAGGGACTCAAATCAGAGCTTCAGACTCTCCTCCAACCCAGAGTGGAGAGAAAAGAGAGTGCACGACGTGTTTTTGCTTTTTTTTTTTTAGTTTCTTTCTTTAAAACCAAGTCCTTTGCGTTGTTTTGTAGAGTCAGAAACCAAAGACAAAACCTCTGTGTTCTGACTCTCACTGCCTGGCCAACAGTCCTTCTTGTAAGGACACAGAACTATCTGTCCCCTGGGTATACTCAACCAGGGAAAAAACCACCTGGAATGGCCAACATGAAGGCAACTTTGAGCCTACCTGTATTTCTGAAGGAGACCTGAGGATATCTGCATTTTCACAGAGGCTCCTGATATAATCCACTCATTCTCTTTCTGCTTGGCCATTGGTTCACCTCTCCCACTTTGTTTACCACCCCAAGCTACTGGATCAGTATAGTCCTATGAACCCTTAGCTTTTTGCCCAGAGATTGTGTTTCCCTTACATGGCTCATACTGATGGTGTTACAGGCTGGACTATGGACAGAGGCATCTCAGAGACCACTGTCCAGTTAAGAGAGTGGTGTGCAGGATTCAGGTCTCCAAATATCTAGTCCTGTCCTAGAATCAACCACCCATCTCCACAAGGCATAGTGGGTCAAACAAGCTTGGGTTCTTGGCCAAAGTTCTGTCTCTCACTCCCAGCCAAATGAGCCTGGTTGGATCTCAACAAAGGGACAGAGACAACCAGAGAAGGTTGCTCCTCAAAACCCTCAGCAAAAGTGGTTTCCACCTTCTTCTCCACAGGCCATGGCCAGTGCAGGGAGAAGTAGAAAAAAGAAAGGAGGTGGCCAGGCCTTCTGCACAGACAGAGCACCCTGGGTCTCTGAAGCCTCAAACCTCATGGGAGGAAGAGTTAGAAGGACCATGCTCACTTGTATATGTGTCTGTGCTCGGTCATGTCCAACTCTTTGCTACCCTATGGACTATAGCCCACCAGGGTCCTCTGTCCATGGCATTTTCCAGGCAAGAATACTGGAGTAGGTTGCCATTTCCTCCTCCAGGGGATCTTCCCAGCCCAGGGATTGAACCTGCATCTCTTGCATCTCCTGCATTGCCAGGCAGATTCTTTACCACTGAGCCACCTCGGAAGCCTCACTTACTTGTATCAGTTCAGTTCAGTTCAGTCACTCAGTCGTGTCTGACTCTTTGCGACCCCATGAATCGCAGCACGCCAGGCCTCCCTGTCCATCACCAACTCCCGGAGTTCACTCAGACTCACGTCCATCAAGTCAGTGATGCCATCCAGCCATCTCATCCTCTGTCATCCCCTTCTCCTCCTGCCCCCAATCCCTCCCAGCATCATACTGACATTTAATTCAGGGCATGGAAATTCCCACCCTTCATGGCTCTCCCTCAATGTCCTCAAACCTCACTCATCAGTAACTGCACTCCCCCTTCCTGAAGGCAGATGCAGAGCCCCTTGAAGTCTTCCCCTAGAAGCCCAGTGGTTCCCAGACTAGAGAGGTCAAGGATCATCAATGTCCAAAAAGGAAATGGGGGTGGCATGGTATACTTGACAATGGGATATCTTGCCAAGGAAAGCTATGAAAGAAACAAAAGAAAAAATTATCATCCCTATTCAATGTCATTTAGTAAGAGAAGGGTGTTAATACCAAAAAAGAAGGAAAGAAATCATCAATTGAACATAAAGGATTGTCCTCTCAATGGAAAAGCTCGACTCCCTAAAAACTCACTATACAACCCTGCTCTTTTCTCATTTTCCCATTGATGACTAAAAGCTTCATCACCAGTTGGCCTGGCTCATTGGACCAGCCCTCTGGGATCCACTGATTGAATCCCAACTTTAGCTCATGAATTCCCTCCATATTTTCTCTGACAAGCAGTTGTCCCACCAACAATGTCTTACCAAATTGACACTTTTCAAATAGCAATTCCCAGAGAGCTCCAACAATTTCAAAGTTTGGCACCCTACTGAGCAGTAATCTGTGTCGCTGTGGCTTCATCTCCCTGATCTAATACCGCCCTCCAGCATCTCAGAGATTAAATTTAATTCCTCTTCCACTAACGATCAATCCCAAATTTTTAAGTGAGCCCTGTTTACTTTGCAGTGACCCCTGTTTACTTTGCAGTGACCCATTATCTCTGTCATCTCTGGATCCAGGGTTACTTTTGATGTTGTCTGTTTCTCTTATAGAAGTCATTGTATCAGCTAATTAGTTGATCCCTATTTACTTAGGACCGAGTGCTAAGTAAGGAAGGGCTGCTAGTCTGAGGCTTCTCCCTGCTTAAACACCCTCTGCATCTCCCTGACCCACAGGTACAATGTTGACTTGTTAGTATTCAAGGATGTTAACAGTTGGGACTCAGCTGTTGTAACCTCATCTTCTTATCATGACCACACTCCCCAGGCCCTGTAATTCCCATATTGAGGCTTCTGATTTCCCTTTGCACAAAGCAGTCCCTGGAGGTTTCCTAACTTCCACTCACTATCAGAATTAACCCCTCTCTCTATTTTTGGTACTTTTATAACCCTTTATCCTAAAATCATATATAGTCTTCCATGAACTATTGAGAAACTTCTCTCCCTCCCACACTAGACTGTACGTTCCTTGAAAGATAAGGTTTACAACTTTATTCCTATCAAGGTATTCTGTATCCCTAGTAAGTACCTAGCATAGTACTTGACACTTAATGGGCCCTCATAAAGTATTTGGGAAGCTGATCTGAAGACATCGACTCTTTACTCCAAAGGCTTTATAACCGAGCTAAAGGCCAAGGCCAATGCACATGGCAACTATGGTGGGCAGTGCAGTGAACTGGTTGCCAGTTGCCCGGGAATTTAACGTTCTGGTTTTTTTGGCTACGAGGTGAGATCTTAGCTCCCTAACCAGGGATCAAACCTACACCCTCTACATTGGAAAGGGAAGTCTCAGTTATTGGACTGCCAGAGAAGTCACAGCAGGGTAATTTAAAGGAAAAATCAACAGTTCAGGGAAAACATGGGGAGCATTTTAGGACAACCAGGTATTAGGAAAGAACTCAGGAGGACAGGAAGATGCAAGTACAGAGAAACAGGAAGAAACACACTGTTTGAAGGAAAGCAGGATGCCTAGCAGCCTAGTCTGATAAAAACCAAAGCTTCCTTTGGAGGAGGAGAAGCCAAGCATATTGTTGCAGGCTGGGCGTCAACTCTAACAGTTGTTTTATCCAGCACTGCTCAGATGCTTGAATTCAAGGTTTTGAAGGAAAGAGTGGAAGTGTGGACAACTGCTTTAGAATCAAAGCCCCAAATACAGTCCTTAGCCTATCATAAGTTGAGGCCCAATTAAAAATCATCTGAAATATCTCCCTTGGCTGCTTTTGCTTTTTCCGAGCTTTAATTTTCCTGCAAGTATATGATAATATACTTCTTCACCATGGCAAAGTTGAATGCAAAGTTGAGTACAAGGTCATCCAAGAGAATGTATTTCCAGAATTCTGACTTCTCCCTCCCAAGATAATTCACTGATACAAAGGCTCCCCTGGGTCCATCAGCTCCTGTGGCTGAAGGTCAGGGCTCAGGAAGTTGAGGGTGTCTTCTGCTCACTGGCCCTTTTGGGGAGTAAATGGCACACACATCAATCACCATGTCAGTGATTACAAGCCTAGCTGCATCCTCTAACGACCCAGGACAATCATCACCTTTTTGCTGAACATTTGTCTAAATCTGGGAATTTTCAGATAACTTTTAACTCTGCCGAATTAGGACCATACCTGATTCTGCTTTTGTTTGTTTGCTTTATGTTTGTTTGTTTTTCTATATTCCAAGCACAGGATTTGGCATAAAAAAAGTTCAACTAGAGACGGGTTTAATCAAACAAGTAGATGTAATAACCATCAGTATTTGAGGCCTTTATAAATGCCTTGCTAAGATACATCCAGTATTCTAGTATTCCATTCCTGTATTCTTGCCTGGGAAACCCCAGGGACAGAGGAGCCTGGTGGGTATAGTCCAAAGGGTCGCAAAGAGTCAAACAAGACTGAATGACTAAGCATGCAAGATCCTTGCAGTTCTGTGTTTTATTCAAATTATAGAGGGAATAAAGAATAATGTGTTAAATTCATTCTGAAACGTCATCCTTTCTGTTTCTTTGATTCTTCAAATGCCCTTAATTCAACTGAAGGGAGGTGATGTTCGAGGTTTCTTTAAACATTTTTATTTAGCAAAATTAACACTTAATATCGGAGAAGGCACTGGCAACCCACTCCAGTACTCTTGCCTGGAAAATCCCATGGACGGAGGAGCCTGGTAGGCTGCAGGACATGGGGTTGTGAAGAGTAGGACACGACTGAGCGACTTCCCTTTCACTTTTCACTTTCATGCATTGGAGAAGGAAACGGCAACCCACTCCAGTGCTCCTGCCTGGAGAATCCCCGGGATGGGGGAGCCTGGTGGGCTGTCGTCTATGGGGTCTCACAGAGTTGGACACGACTGACGTGACTTAGCAGCAACACTTAATATACACCTGTGTTAGTTCTCCCACCTGCACTTATTTTTTTCCCTCATCCAAGAAATCTAGATGTCTGGAAACTACTGCTAGTCAGGAGCATGGCCTCTGCTATACAGGATCCTGGATTCCGTGTGATTCTAGGTTCTTATTAAGTTCTTAGCTTTCATCTTAATGTAATATTCTTAGGAGGGACTATTTGCCAATCAAATGTATAAATTCTATTTGAACATGTTGGGTATAACCTGTTTCTAAGGATAGTATCACTATCAATTACCAATGGCACTGATTTACAATATAGTGGATCTTCTAGAAAACACATATTATAGGACAGTTTATCAGAACCAGTTAGCTGCAGGTGATCATCATTCTAGGACCATCATTCTTGTTGGAAGGGATGAAAGAAGGAAGAAAAGGAAAAAAAGAGTCCAGTTGTAAACTAGTATCTTCTGAAATGGCTTACAAGGTGGTTTTTCTCATCTGCTGCCTTTGCTCTGCTGTAGACCTGGAGACTACAGACTCTTGGGTGTTAGAGCCATAGGCAAAGTAAAAGTTTTTAAACTGACTCAACAAGTGTGCAGCCAAAAGGCCGAAGTGAGCACTAGAAGGATCTTTGCAAAGCTGGGAAGCACACTGGTTATATACATGGACTTGAGTCACACAGAGCTGGGTTAGAACCATAGGCAAGTTATGTATTCGTCTGTGGGATGGAAACAGCAATAATATGACAGCCAAATAGGATTAAATGCAACAATGCATGTAAAGCACTTAATGCAACGTCTGGCCCGTAATCAGCCCTCAATAAAACAACTACAGTGATCACCCCATGACCTTGTACATGTTCTCTGCACACTATCTAGTCCTTCTCTATGTTCCAGATAGGTGAGTTTGCCAGAGAACTGAGTTAGAAACATGTAAGAAGACAGTGCATTTAATTTTGTCCATTCATTCATTTGGACGGAAATTAAGTGTTTCTCAAGCTCTTCCACTGCATGGAGCAGCTTGTACTTAATGTTGTGGTGGGGAGAGGCCTAAAAATATGAGAACCATTGTCTGTGTTCCAGGGACCCAACAGTCTATTTGGGGAGGCCCAGCTCACAGCAAAAATGAGAGTTAAGAAAGGCAATGGCACCCCACTCCAGTACTCTTGCCTGGAAAATCCCATGGACGGAGGAGCCTGGAAGGCTGCAATCCATGGGGTTGCTGAAGGTCAGGCAAGACTGAGCGACTTCACTTTTCACTTTTCACTTTCCTGCATTGGAGAAGGAAATGGCAACCCACTCCAGTGTTCTTGCCTGGAGATTCCCAGGGACGGAGGAGCCTGGTGGGCTGCCATCTATGGGGTCGCACAGAGTCGGACACAACTGAAGTGACTTAGCAGCAGTAGCAACCCTAATCTTTATCCTCTCTCTCACTTGTTCCTTGCATCTTCCCCTCCTATGCCCAGTTTCCTTTGTCACTGTACCAACACCCCCTTCCACTTTGAGTCTTTCTACCTATATTCCCTTAAAATGGAGAGGGAGAGGAGAAGGAAGGGTCACAAATCCTGGGCAGTTACTGTACATCCCTGCACTAAAAAAATCCTGGGGCCCATTGATGCGCTTTTGTGTTGTCAAACCTCAAGTCC